>NC_087189.1:14319881-14322381 GCF_035594125.1 Scylla paramamosain | reverse complement strand
AAAAGTTAATAATATTCGCGTGATTGTGTGTTTGGCGGCAACGAAAGTTTTTGGGGAAAGTTTTGAACCGCCAATGTAAAGCTACGCGAAAATTGTAGTATTATTATTATTAGTAGTATTAGTAGTAGTAGTTGTAGATGTTCTTGTTGTAATATTTATAGTCTTCGTCGTATTTATATTAGTGGTGGTGGTGATAGTGGTGGTGGTTGTAGTAGTAGTAGCAGCGGTAGTAATTGTAGTAGCGGTGGTATAGATGGTGATGCTAGTAAAGGTGGTGATGGTGGTGGTGGTGGTGGTGTTGATAGTAATGGTTATGGTGGTGATGGGCGGTCAGTCACCCTTCCTTCCCTCCTTCCCTCTTCCTACTCCCATTCTTCCGTTCCTCCTCCTCCTCCTCCTCCTCCTCCTCCTCCTCCTTTTCTTCCTCTTCCTCTTCCTTCTCCCTTCCTCCTCGCATTCAATCTTCATTCTCTTCCTTAACTTTACGGTGTCTAGAGACTTAATGACTCTCTCTCTCTCTCTCTCTCTCTCTCTCTCTCTCTCTCTCTCTCTCTCTCTCTCTCTCTCTCTCTCTCTCTCTCTCTCTCTCTCTCTCTCTCTCTCTCTCTCTCTCTCTCTCTCTCTCTCTCTCTCTCTCAATTAATAGTCCCGGTAGATTTCACACAGCTTAATGAAGTAATCAAATATGACACACACACACACACACACACACACACACACACACACACACACACACACACACACACACACACACACACACACACACACACACACACACACACACACACACTATCAATTAAGTTGCATACCTTTGTTTAACCGGAAGGAAAATTGCGTACGAAATGAATGTGCGTGTGTGTGTGCGTGTGCATGGGAGTTGCGAAGGTGTGTGAGGCAAGGTATGTACGTAATCTCTCAAGCAGCCAGTGTACATATGCACGCTACTGTGTGTGTGTGTGTGTGTGTGTGTGTGTGTGTGTGTGTGTGTGTGTGTGTGTGTGTGTGTGTGTGTGTGTGTGTGTGTGTGTGTAAGTGTTTCCACATACGCATGCACACGCACACACGCATGAACGCACAATACACTTATACATCACCGAGAGAGAGAGAGAGAGAGAGAGAGAGAGAGAGAGAGAGAGAGAGAGAGAGAGAGAGAGAGAGAGAGAGAGAGAGAGGTCATAGGTCAAAGGGAAAGCGAGGAGGGAGGTCACGTGTGAGCTAATTCATTCTTGGCGTGGTTTTGGCGTCTCCATCACCATCACCACCACCACCACCACCATCACCACCACCATCACCACCACCACCATCACCACCATCATCACCACTATACAAAGAATCATACGAGAATAACAAACACCAGCAGAGTTATTGACACCTAATGGGGTGTAGCTTCATTCATCATCATCACCATCATCACCACCAGTCCCTATAACTCACTTCCCCCATCATAGCACTGTAATTTCCTGCCATCATGCTAACACACCATAACCGCCATTGCTGTATAGGTGATAATAAGACAACGACAACAACAACAGCAACAATGACAACAACAACAACTACTACTACCATCACGTGATAATGAAAGAGTGAAAGACAATCTCTCTCTCTCTCTCTCTCTCTCTCTCTCTCTCTCTCTCTCTCTCTCTCTCTCTCTCTCTCTCTCTCTCTCTCTCTCTCTCTCTCTCTCTCTGCGTCTTCTATATTAAATTAAAGAAAGGTGAGAGATTTCAACAAAGCGAAAAATAGGAATTCAAAATGACGTGGGAAATTCATCTCTCTCTCTCTCTCTCTCTCTCTCTCTCTCTCTCTCTCTCTCTCTCTCTCTCTCTCTCTCTCTCTCTCTCTCTCTCTCTCTCTCATGATTCAGCATAAACTAACTCACGTAATGAAATGACATGAAAAAAAAAATATTAATGGAAATTCGAAAGACGTAGTGAAAAACCAGAGAGAGAGAGAGAGAGAGAGAGAGAGAGAGAGAGAGAGAGAGAGAGAGAGAGAGAGAGAGAGAGAGAGAGGTGGTCACGGTATCTTGATCAGTGAATATACCACGTCTTGTACATTTCTTCCGTGTAACTCTCTCTCTCTCTCTCTCTCTCTCTCTCTCTCTCTCTCTCTCTCTCTCTCTCTCTCTCTCTCTCTCTCTCTCTCTCTCTCTCTCTCTCTCTCTCTCTCTCTCTCTCTCTCTCTCTCTCTCTCTCTCTCTCTCTCTCTGCTATTCCTTTCTTTTTCGTTCCTTTGTGTTGGTTTGGATTACTTAATAAATGCATTGAAATCTCCACCATTGGATTACTACTATTGCGCATTGAAATCTCTCATTGGATTACTACTATTTTGCATTGAAATCTCCTTATTGGATTACTACTTTAGCGCATTGAAATCTCCTTTTATTGGATTACTACTTTAGCGCATTGAAATCTCCTTTTATTGGATTACTACTTTTGTGCGTTGAAATCCCAAGAGAGAGAGAGAGAGAGAGAGAGAGAGAGAGAGAGAGAGAGAGAGA
>NC_087189.1:14312381-14314881 GCF_035594125.1 Scylla paramamosain | reverse complement strand
GAAAGAAAGGATATGTGAATATTTATCTTATTCCGGTCATTGTAAGCACGTTATCTGATGCATAATGGGCAGAGAGAGAGAGAGAGAGAGAGAGAGAGAGAGAGAGAGAGAGAGAGAGAGAGAGAGAGAGAGAGAGCGCTACTGTAGTGGTAAGAGAAACTTTTACATCCAGCGAAAACTTCCACCTCCGTCTGTCTAGGTCACTTTCCCCACGTCACCACTACCACCACTACCACCACCACCACCACCACCACCACCACCATCATCATCATCATCATCATCAATAGTCTCCATCACTGGTATTATTATTATTATTATTATTACTAAGAGTTGTCACCACCACCACCACTGCCATCTATCACTCTTGTTATGTCTACCACTACTATTACTACTACTACTGCTACTACTGTTACTACTACTACTACTACTACTACTACTATTATCTATGTTCAGCATCTACTATTATTACTACTGCTGCTACTAGTGCTTCTTTCTTCACGACTACTTTCTCCACTACTACTACTACTACTACTACTACTACGAAAATCCAGAGAGAGAGAGAGAGAGAGAGAGAGAGAGAGAGAGAGAGAGAGAGAGAGAGAGAGAGAGAGAGAGAGAGAGAGAGAGAGAGAGAGAGGAATTGATTCCGGAAGAACGTAAGAAAAATCAGAAATGTGTTGAATGTTTTCATTTTTTATTGTTTCCGGCATCGCATTTTGCTGTCTGTCTGTATGTATGTATGTTTGTCTGTCTGTGTATATGTTCCTTGCTTATGTAAGTTTGCATGTTTGAACATATATATGTGTGTGTAGCAGTTTCTCTCTCTCTCTCTCTCTCTCTCTCTCTCTCTCTCTCTCTCTCTCTCTCTCTCTCTCTCTCTCTCTCTCTCTCTCTCTCTCTCTCTCTCTCTCTCACATCACACACCTGGCCAAGCATAATACCTGTTTGTGTTCCATCTGAGCGGTGCACCTGCTCTCCTGCACCACACCTGCGTTTCGGGAAGGGTAGACAGAACAGAGAAAGAGAGAGAGAGAAAAAAGATATCGCGTTACTAACTGTTGTTGTTGGGTTAAAAAGAAGTTGTGGAAGAGAAGACAGAAAGAAAGTGAGGGTAAGGAAGATAGAGGTAAAAGCTGGAGATGGATTTGAAAGGTTATGGAGCAAGTTAAGGAAGGGAAAACAGGATCGAGAGTGATAGAGAACAAAACCATCGCCGTGCTTAATTGTCTTGGTGTTAAAGAAAGTAATTAGATGGGAAGTGGTGAAAGAGACGAAAGAACTACTACTATTACTACTACTACTACTACTACTACGACTAATAATTAATAATAATATACTTTATTTGGCGTAAGGTACAGTACATATTATTAGTCTCTTTATAAATAGCACATTAAATTGGTAACTTATGTGGTGAAACTCGTATCACAAAAATATACACTACAAATTAAAAGAGAAAAATATTTATTAAAATTGACATCAAGTATTAGCAGTATGCAGTTACTTTCCATCTCACAAGAGAATAATAAATAAATAAATAAATAAATAATGTGTAATCTCGTAACAAGAACATTATTAGAAGCCCCGAGTCTAGAACGCATGAAACTGACGGATTTACGTAACGAGTCTGCAAAAGTTGGTTAAGGAGAGGGAAGAAAGGAAGCAAACAAGCAAGCAAGGAAGCAAAGGTTCAGGGGAGACAAAGGTAAAAGTTGAGAATGTGAAAGGTTATAGACGAAGAAAGTTAAAGAAAACGGAAGAAAGAAAACGATAATGCTAGGTTGTCATAATGATGGTGATAGAAGAAAGAAATCGAATAAAGGATAGACTGATATTAGACATGCAATAGGCGGACACACACACACACACACACACACACACACACACACACACTACATCTAACACTAATAATAACAAAGAAGAACAAATTTATTACTACAAGAAGGTTAATGAGAGAGGAGGAAAGACTGAAAGAGAAAGGTATTGGTTGTTGTAAAGCTATAAAACAAGATGACGAGGAAAGGGAAAGCGTGCACATAATGAGATTGAAAATAGAAGCTGCGAAGGCGTGATGGCGGTTCATTGCGTGAGTGGAGATGAATTCCCACGGAGACAGTGAAAGGAGGAGGAGGAGGAGGAGGAAGATGGAGAAACTGAAGGAGGATGATAAATAAAAAGCAGCAGGGAGCCAAATTGTGATGAAATTAGAGAGATCATTAGTAACGGTGAAAATAAGTAGGGAGAAAGAAGTGGAGGCGGTGAAAATAAATGGGGAAAGAGAAGTGGAAACGGTGAAAATAAGTAGGAAGAAAGAAACAAAACCGGTGAAAATAAACAGAAAGAGAGACAGAAACTGTGAAAATAAACAGGGAGAGAGAAACAGAAATGGTGAAAATAAGTAGGGAGAGAGACAGAAACGGTGAAAATAAACGGAAAGAGAAACAGAAACGGTGAAAATAAGTAGGAAGAGAAGTAGAAACGGTGAAAATAAGTACGGAGACAG
>NC_087189.1:14277381-14302381 GCF_035594125.1 Scylla paramamosain | reverse complement strand
TGAGGAACACCACTGTTAATAGATTTAGGAGAAGAACAGTGACCGTCTACCACAGCAGCAATAGAACGGTCAGAAAGGAAACTTGAGATGAAGTTACAGAGAGAAGGATAGAAACCGTAGGAGGGTAGTTTGGAAATCAAAGCTTTGTGCCAGACTCTATCAAAGGCTTTTGATATGTCCAAGGCAACAGCAAAAGTTTCACCAAAGTCTCTAAAAGAGGATGACCAAGACTCAGTAAGGAAAGCCAGAAGATCACCAGTAGAGCGGCCTTGACGGAACCCATACTGGCGATCAGATAGAAGGTTGTGAAGTGATAGATGTTTAAGAATCTTCCTGTTGAGGATAGATTCAAAAACTTTAGATAAGCAGGAAATTAAAGCAATAGGACGGTAGTTTGAGGGATTAGAGCGGTCACCCTTTTTAGGAACAGGTTGAATGTAGGCAAACTTCCAGCAAGAAGGAAAGGTAGATGTTGACAGACAGAGCTGAAAGAGTTTGACTAGGCAAGGTGCAAGCACGGAGGCACAGTTTCGGAGAACAATAGGAGGGACCCCATCAGGTCCATAAGCCTTCTGAGGGTTTAGGCCAGCGAGGGCATGGAAAACATCATTACGAAGAATTTTAATACGAGGCATGAAGTAGTCAGAGGGTGGAGGAGAGGGAGGAACAAGCCCAGAATCGTCCAAGGTAGAGTTTTTAGCAAAGGTTTGAGCAAAGAGTTCAGCTTTAGAAATAGATGTGATAGCAGTGGTGCCATCTGGTTGAAGTAAAGGAGGGAAAGAAGAAGAAGCAAAGTTATTGGAGATATTTTTGGCTAGATGCCAGAAATCACGAGGGGAGTTAGATCTTGAAAGGTTTTGACATTTTCTGTTAATGAAGGAGTTTTTGGCTAGTTGGAGAACAGACTTGGCATGGTTCCGGGCAGAAATATAAAGTGCATGAGATTCTGGTGAAGGAAGGCTTAAGTACCTTTTGTGGGCCACCTCTCTATCATGTATAGCACGAGAACAAGCTGTGTTAAACCAAGGTTTAGAAGGTTTAGGACGAGAAAAAGAGTGAGGAATGTACGCCTCCATGCCAGACACTATCACCTCTGTTATGCGCTCAGCACACAAAGACGGGTCTCTGACACGGAAGCAGTAGTCATTCCAAGGAAAATCAGCAAAATACCGCCTCAGGTCCCCCCAACTAGCAGAGGCAAAACGCCAGAGGCACCTTCGCTTAGGGGGATCCTGAGGAGGGATTGGAGTGATAGGACAAGATAAAGATATGAGATTGTGATCGGAGGAGCCCAACGGAGAAGAAAGGGTGACAGCATAAGCAGAAGGATTAGAGGTCAGGAAAAGATCAAGAATGTTGGGCGTATCTCCAAGACGGTCAGGAATACGAGTAGGGTGTTGCACCAATTGCTCAAGGTCATGGAGGATAGCAAAGTTGTAGGCTAGTTCACCAGGATGGTCAGTGAAGGGAGAGGAAAGCCAAAGCTGGTGGTGAACATTGAAGTCTCCAAGAATGGAGATCTCTGCAAAAGGGAAGAGGGTCAGAATGTGCTCCACTTTGGAAGTTAAGTAGTCAAAGAATTTCTTATAGTCAGAGGAGTTAGGAGAGAGGTATACAGCACAGATAAATTTAGTATGAGAATGACTCTGTAGTCGTAGCCAGATGGTGGAAAACTCGGAAGATTCAAGAGCGTGGGCACAAGAGCAGGTTAAGTCATTGCGCACATAAACGCAGCATCCAGCTTTGGATCGAAAATGAGGATAGAGATTCTGGGCTTGTTCCTCCCTCTCCTCCACCCTCTGACTACTTCATGCCTCGTATTAAAATTCTTCGTAATGATGTTTTCCATGCCCTCGCTGGCCTAAACCCTCAGAAGGCTTATGGACCTGATGGGGTCCCTCCTATTGTTCTCCGAAACTGTGCCTCCGTGCTTGCACCTTGCCTAGTCAAACTCTTTCAGCTCTGTCTGTCAACATCTACCTTTCCTTCTTGCTGGAAGTTTGCCTACATTCAACCTGTTCCTAAAAAGGGTGACCGCTCTAATCCCTCAAACTACCGTCCTATTGCTTTAATTTCCTGCTTATCTAAAGTTTTTGAATCTATCCTCAACAGGAAGATTCTTAAACATCTATCACTTCACAACCTTCTATCTGATCGCCAGTATGGGTTCCGTCAAGGCCGCTCGACTGGTGATCTTCTGGCTTTCCTTACTGAGTCTTGGTCATCCTCTTTTAGAGACTTTGGTGAAACTTTTGCTGTTGCCTTGGACATATCAAAAGCCTTTGATAGAGTCTGGCACAAAGCTTTGATTTCCAAACTACCCTCCTACGGTTTCTATCCTTCTCTCTGTAACTTCATCTCAAGTTTCCTTTCTGACCGTTCTATTGCTGCTGTGGTAGACGGTCACTGTTCTTCTCCTAAATCTATTAACAGTGGTGTTCCTCAGGGTTCTGTCCTGTCACCCACTCTCTTCTTATTATTCATTAATGATCTTCTAAAACAAACTTCTTGTCCTATCCACTCCTATGCTGATGATACCACCCTGCACTTTTCCACGTCTTTTCATAGACGTCCAACCCTTCAGGAGGTAAACATATCACGCAGGGAAGCCACAGAACGCCTGACTTCTGATCTTTCTAAAATTTCTGATTGGGGCAGAGCAAACTTGGTATTGTTCAATGCCTCAAAAACTCAATTCCTCCATCTATCAACTCGACACAATCTTCCAGACAACTATCCCCTCTTCTTCAATGACACTCAACTATCCCCCTCTTCTACACTGAACATCCTCGGTCTGTCCTTTACTTATAATCTGAACTGGAAACTTCACATCTCATCTCTAGCTAAAACAGCTTCCATGAAGTTAGGTGTTCTGAGACGTCTCCGCCAGTTTTTCTCACCCCCGCAGCTGCTAACTCTGTACAAGGGCCTTATCCGTCCATGTATGGAGTATGCTTCACATGTCTGGGGGGGTTCCACTCATACTGCTGTTCTAGACAGGGTGGAATCAAAAGCTTTTCGTCTCATCAACTCCTCTCCTCTAACTGACTGTCTTCAGCCTCTCTCTCACCGCCGCAATGTTGCATCTCTAGCTGTCTTCTACCGCTATTTTCATGCTAACTGCTCTTCTGATCTTGCTAACTGCATGCCTCCCCTCCTTCCGCGGCCTCGCTGCACAAGACTTTCTTCTTTCTCTCACTCCTATTCTGTCCACCTCTCTAACGCAAGAGTTAACCAGTATTCTCAATCATTCATCCCTTTCTCTGGTAAACTCTGGAACTCCTTGCCTGCTTCTGTATTTCCACCTTCCTATGACTTGAATTCCTTCAAGAGGGAGGTTTCAAGACACTTATCCACCAATTTTTGACCACTGCTTTGACCCTTTTAGGGACTGGCATTTCAGTGGGCATTTTTTTTATTAGATTTTTGTTGCCCTTGGCCAGTATCCTTCCTACATAAAAAAAAAAAAAAAAAAAAAAAAAAAAAAAAGGAGGGAACAGAAAAGGGGCTACTGTCAGTTGCCTCAGACACCTGAGTTTCAGTGAGGAAAAGAAGATGAGGTTTAGAAGAGGAGAGGTGGTGTTCTACAGATTGAAAATTAGATCTTAGACCGCGAATGTTGCAGAAGTTAATGAAGAAAAAGTTGAGGGGGGTGTCAAGACACTTAGGGTCGTCGACGGAAAGGCAGTCCGACCTGGGGACATTTATGGTCCCCTCCCCAGATGGGGACTCCGAGGCTGGTGTAGGAGTCGCCATGATTTTAAATTTTTTGGAGTGAAGGGTGTGTGTGTTATTAGGTGCTTGTAGTTTTGTGTGGAGAAAGAGAGTTTTAGACGCATGTTTGTACTGTAGTCTCTTTAAAAATAGTTTTGTAAGAAAATCCGTCCCCCTTCCCTTTTTTTTAATGCTTTCAACTCTCTCTCTCTCTCTCTCATGATTATTTACAGAATTCGACATTTATTTTTGTATTAAGGTCTCTTAAACCTCCCCTCCCCCCCCTTTTTTTTTCCTTGCTTTCACTACTGGACATTATTTTTCGAGGTTTATCAACACGTATCCCTTCTTATGCTTTCACGCTAGACATTTTTTTTTTTTTTTTCAATTATATCAACTATATTTTCAACGTATCTTTTTTTGTGCTATCACTGCCAGACATTATTTATTTTTTTCGCATCCATAATTACCCACACACTTCTAGACACATTATTTTTCGTCTTTTCAACAGTTCTACAGGAAAACATGATACCGCTACCTCCTTTGTGTGCGTGTGTGTGTGTGTGTGTGTGTGTGTGTTCATGCAAACTTTCTTCCCGTTCGCTGTGTTGGAAAGGAACGGCCACAGAATAAATAGGACAGTGTACATAAAAAAAAAAAAAAAAAAAAAAAGCCTATTGCACTCGTCATTGAAAGCACGCGAGGAAAAGTTATATACAAATAGCAGCCTTGGAATGTTCTATTTTATTTTGTGTGTTGGTCATGTTCGCTTATTGTTAAACTCGTATTGTCTGTTCTCTCGTTATCCATTGGGTGATTCTGTTCAGTTTCTCAAGTCTCTTATTGTTTCCTTGTCAGATCGCACCAGTTTCCATTTTCAGCCTTGGTTTTTATTTATTTTTTATACCTATAGTTTTTTTTGTGTGTGTGTGTGTGTGTGTGTGTTCAAGGCATCTCTAGTGTGATTCTACAACATATGCATACTAATAATGTTATTTCCATAGCTAATCATGTTAATTATTATTTCCTGTATGAGTCTTACTTGCTTCTATCATATTAATCTATTGCCTATTTACTGCTTACTCACTTACATATATTTATTTTTTTATCATTTTTTATATTTTTTTATATCATTTTTTATATTTTTTTTATTTATTTTTTTTTATCTCGAAGGTCATTACTGTTTTTAAGCTTCACAGTAATTCCTGTTTGATTTTTCTCTTGCATATCACTATCTATATTTACACACACACACACACACACACACGTGCGCGCATGGTCATTGTTTCCTCCCATGCACAGTTTATCTTTCTTCTTTCATCACATCCTCTCCTGTTCATTACTTCCTTTCATTTCCTCTTCCATTTTCCTTCTTGCCTACTTTTACTCAGCTCTGTTTGCCTTGTGTTATTCGTCTTGTTTGTACTACTTATCCCTTCCTCCTTATATATTATTGTTCAAGATATTTTCTGTACATATACCATCTTTTCCCTTTCTAATATCCTGGTTTTAAACTTCCTTCACTTCCATTCTTTCATTTTTCCACTTTTTCTCTGCTACTTCCCTCTTTCTCTTAATTTTTTTTTCTACTAATCACTTCCTCCTTTCTAATACTTGTTCTAGACATTTCCTATATTATTTTTTTCCTTTTCTTATATCCTAATTTTAGTGCATCATTCGAATGTTTTTTACTGTGGCATCTTAAAATACTGTTCATCTTATTTTCTCCTTGTCCTCTTCCCTGTAGCTTTTCTCTTTGATCTCATTTCCTATACATTCCACCCAAAAATATTTACTGATGCTATTCTCTGGCATTCCAAACATTGCTGCAGTTCCACTCTCACCAAAAGCTTGTTGCATCTTTGTTATCCTCTCTCTCAATCTTCTTTGCTCTCATTGCTATTACATTCCACCTAAAAAACATTTCTTGTGCTATTCTCTGGCATTCCAAACCTTGCCACACTATTTTACTCTCACCAAAGCTTAACTGTATCTATTCCCTGGCCTTCCAAACACTGCGACACTATCCTACCCTCACCCAAAAATCTTACTGTATCTATTCCCAGGCATTCTAAACATTGCCACACTGTCTCACCCTCACCCTAAGCTTACTGTGTCTATCTGTTCTCACCCTCATTTTTCTTCCACAGATATGGCTCGCTCCATGATTGCCCTCTTCATTGTGTCATTTTTCTTTGTGTTTGTGGCCTTCTGGACTGGCGTGGCTGGCTGCTGGCGCCGTTCTCCTGGGAACATTGCCTCCACTGCCATCTTGATGCTCCTTGCCTGTGAGTGTTGTAGTACAGATGTAGAGGGATAAGAGTGACATGAAGACAGATACCAAGGAAAGGGATGAGAGTGACAGAACAGATACTAAATGTGAAGGGAAGGGAAGGGATGAGAAGAATGAAGGACAGATACTAAATGTGAAGGGAAGGGATGAGAAGAATGAAGGACAGATATTAGATGTGAAGGGAAGGGATGAGAAGAATGAAGGACAGATACCAGATATGAAGGGAAGGGATCAAGATAACAGATACCAGATGTGAAAGGAAGGAATGAGAGACAGAACATTATACCAGATGTGAAGGGAAGGGAGGAGGAGGAAGATAGAAGAACAGATACCGGATGTGTGTGAAGGGAATAGGATGAGATGAACATAGAAGAATAGATACCAGGGGACTTCTTGATCTGCAACATGGTCACCTGAACCTCACACAGTTACCATTATAAACTGATTTTATGTAAGAGGAACATTGGCCAAGAAAAAAAAAAAAGGAATGAAAGAAACAAAAGGAGGAAAATAACAGGCCCACTGCGTTTCCAATCCCTAAAGAAAGGTAAAAAAAAAGATAGTAAAAAATTGGAGGATAAGTCTTGAAGCAGGAAATACAGAAATAGGCTGGGAGTTGCAGAGTCTACCAGAGAAAGGTTGATATTTTAGAGAATACTGGTTAACTCTTGTATTAAGGAGGTGGACAGGATAGGAGTGAGAGAAAGTAGAAAGTCTTGTGCAGTGAGGTCACAAGAGGAGGGGAGGCATCCAGTTAGCAAGATCAGAAGAGCAGTCATATATTTCAAGCAGCAAACTATCCATGTAACAATGAGGGAAATTGCAGTAACAGTTGTGACATTGCAGGTCTGTTCTCTGCTGGCGGTATGGGTCTGTGGCATGGCGTGGAGTACTATGAGGAGGAGAAGCTGAAGACTGACCCCTGGAAGGCTTCTTGGGATGAGGTAATGAAGGATACATGTCTCATTAGCACCCTTCATATGATGCTGCCTCTGTTCAGTTCACCTTCAGAGTTTTTTTTACTCAAGTGTGACAGCTCATACATTGCAGTTTTTTAATTCATGAACCGAGTTAGTCATTCATATTTGTATCTGTGTAGTTTTACTCAGACAGCTCTTCATTTTTCGATGTTAGTTAGTGAGTAGCTTTACTTTATTTATGGTGGTTTTGTTCTGTAGCCCTCAGGAATTTGCATATCTGACACCTCGTATTTAAAAAAATTTAAATATTTAGTCATTCATATTTGTGTTTTAACAGGTCTTTTAGTTCATGAGTTTCAAATATTATATCACTATATAAGTCTACTACCTGTAAGAAGTTTTTGTATGTGCCTGACACTTCATATATATATATATATATATATATATATATATATATATATATATATATATATATATATATATATATATATATATATATATATATATATATATATATATATAATTTCCTGTATTTGACTACGAATCTCTAAATTTCCATTATCATTTTTATAATTTATAGTTCTGTTTCCTGTAATTAAGCTGCTTAAAGTTTAAAAACACACTGTAATTTGTGTAATTGTTTTCATTAAATCAAAAAGGCACATGACAAACTCCTGATGTAGTAGACTTATTGTTGTTGTTTGCTAAATATAAAAATATAGTTTAAATTGTATATGCATTCAAGCACTTATGTAAAAATGTAGGTTAAATTGATGATACACATTCAAGCACATTTTAGTCAATATGGATTCCTTGACATTACTACTTTAGTAATAATCTCTACACACATTCAAGAAGTAAGTTGTAAAAGTCAGCAATAGATGGAAAACCTAAGAAAAGTGCCTGAATCTGCACTAACTCACACCCATTTCATATTCTTTATTTATTCAGCATTAAGTAATCCTTGTTTTTTTATACCATTAACCCACCATTTGATATTCTTGTATTCATTTACCATTGAGTAATCCTTGTAGCCATTCCTAGCACCACACAACACCAGGTGAGCAGAACCGCAGTGTGAATTTATCACCGCCACAGCAGCACTTGTGGCATAGCATGTTTTTGTCCCAAGGGAGTGTCCTGGTTCCTGTGTGATGGTGGTTCTTCTCTCCCCTTTTATATTTTTCTTTAATGTTATGATGTTTTGTTTCATTTATTCCTTCTTTCCTCAGTTCTTGTCATCTTCAAAGGTAAATGTTATGTGGTGTTGATCTGTCCCTACAACTACTTTATTTCTGGTATGTTGTTATTAATCTTCAGAGGCACTCTCTACTACACACATTAAGATAGACTCTCTTATTCATGAGTGCCCCTTTTGTAGTCCCCTGTCATCACTGAGGGTCCTTGCTGCTAGAATAAATTGTCTGCAGCTGTCTTGATGTTCTTCCGAGCCACCAAAGCTATTACATGAGTTTAGTGTATCTGCAAACACACAGATACATCAAATGAAATAATAGTGACATGTACTGAACTAAACATTACATCTACATCTCATTCTGTTGTCTTGGTTCTGCTGTGGAAAAAACTCACAGTATAATAGAAGCTGTACTGAGAAAATTTATCTTATACATTATTTCTTTTCCACACACACACACCTTGCTCTATCCTCCAGTCATTTGATAACATCCTTCACACCCTTGATATCCACATGCAAGATAAATAAATGTATATAATTAATATTTTCTTTCCTTGGAAGTGTTAAGAGAAAATCTGCCATACATTTACACTTTTAAGTGAGGCTCTGTGCTAACAAGTTTGACTTATGGCAGAGTAGACAGTTAAAAGGAGGGACCCTCAGTGATGTTTAGTAGTAGTACTAGATGCATGACTAATGCCCATTCACCACAAAACAAGATCTATCTGTACATGAATACCACATGTAAATCCTCTCTGCATATCTCCTCACTCTAACTTGATCAATATTTCAAATGCAACCCACATACAGTTGGCTTCAAGAATCATGATACACATCCCAGCAAGCTGATGGCGTATTTGGCACATCCACACACACAGCAGGGAATACCCAAGGTTAAGGTGACAGGGATGCATTGCCAGCAGCCTCCCCATCCCTGTTACCCCAACCTTGGAGATAATCCTGCTCGTTTGTATGGTTAATGCCAGATATCCACCTTGCCATGGGGTGTAACAGATTTCTTGAGCCAACTGTACCTCTTCTTTCTAACTCCCTGAAGTGGTTCATTTGTAATTATCTTCACCTTTTGTTTGCTGTCGTTCGGTCTTCTGAAGTATTCCATCCATAACCGTCTTCACCGTTTGTCTTGTCTTGTCTTCTGGTCTCGAGAGCCGTGTCCCCCTGTAGTCTGCTTCTGTCTGGGTCCCTTGACCTGCGTGCTCTCTCCCGGTAGATCTTGCAGAACGCCACCACCATCCAATACGACTGGTCTTACATGCTCTCCTGGATCGGCACTGGCATGGCGCTCTTGGCCTTCTGTCTGTTCCTCGCGGCTTCACAGTGCATGCAAGGCGAGCAGCAGCGAGAACAGGCTAAGCAGATGCAATACATCATGCCAGGTATTCCTTCTATATCACTTCCTCTCATCCTCCAGCTTCTCCATTAATACTTCCTCTCAATAGCTGCTGTTGGCACTTGAAAAAAAATTAACTTCACTCTTGTGCTGTGGATGGTGGAGAATCGTAAGTTTAATAATTTTGTGCAAGCTTAATAAGAATGTAAGAAGTGAAGTAAGAAACTGAATAAGCATTACAACCACCACCAGAAGGCAAAGAGTGAGGATATATTTTTCTCAGCTCTCCACCATTACTGTTAACACCAAGCTGACTAACCCTGCATGCCCTACCCACACTGCACCAGGACCTCCCCTCACTACAGCTGTACATAGAGCAGTGTAGCGCAGCACCGCACAGCAGGAGGGAAGATGGAAGGGCTTGGCTGTGGCTCTAACCCAAGGCTGCCAGCAAGGCCCCCCCTACACCATTGGTACAGTGTGGGGCCTCCTGGCTAATGCTTGGTGCTGTGGTGTTGCAGCTGCTGAGTGAAAACACCAAGGTCATGTACGACTGGTCCTATTTCATCGCCTGGATCGGGGTGGGCTGGACACTCATCTCTGCCCTGCTGTTCTCCGGCGCCTCCGTGTGTCTGCGGAGCGAGCGGGAGCGTGAGGATGCTAAGAACATGGCCTACCTCATGCCTGGTAATGCCGCCACAGCCTCACTTAACCTGACAACGCCCAGCCAGGCTAACGTCTCTCTCTCCAAAGCCTCTTGTCTGCTCCTCCTCTTGGCACTAACCTCCCTCCCTCCTTCACTCTGTTCTGTAAATATTAAAATGCTGTGATTAAAAACTAATTCTCTCCTCAGCAGTATTGTAAATATGGGATAGTTAGGCTATGTGTATGCCATTTTGTAGCACATGTAGCACTGTACTGTTGTTGTGTGTGTATGGTGCTTTTTGTATAACCGTGCCGTGAAGGGATGTGTCTTGCAGCCTGTTGGTCACAGTGATCAATTAACTTGCACACAGACATGTGGTTTGTGACTTGAGTGCATCACAAAGACAATCCACACAACCAATGCATCTTCACAGTATCTGACACCAGGCTGTACTGTAGTGTTCAGTGCCTTATTAACAGAATGTGATGACCAACACACAACTATACTGTTCGCTGACCACACCAGCTGTGACTGATTGTGACGCACCTCTGACTTAACACCACCATACTGTCCGTCACCCCACCAGCTGTGACTGTGATGCACGTCTGACTTAACACACACCACCATACTGTCCCTCACCCCACCATCTGTAACTGTGATGCACCTCTGACTTAACACACACCATCATACTGTCCCTGACCCCAACCCAACAGTAACCTCTCTCTCCTCCACATAGTAGTAACACCAACCTGTCTTCCACATAGTAGTAACACCAACCTGCCACTAACCTTTCTTCCACACTATAGTAACTCCAGTTTGTATTGTCTTCCTTCTATTGCAAACTATAAGTCTTCATTCGTCAAGATTTTAATGTTATAGCCCATGTGTAGGAGTAACCCGGGCGTGCATGGAGGGCGACACTACTCTGGCCCAGATGTTGATTTGTGGGAAGCTCTCATTTCATCATTATCTACACCTGTACTCTATTGCCAGATGTGATGTTGAGTGTATGAGCAATACAATCATACAAAGAAACAGGTTAAAACAAAGAAACAGGTTTAACCTAAGTATTGGTATAGCACATTTAAGTCACACCATATATTCACATGTTTATATTGTGCCATCATAACTGAGTATTTAAAAATTAATAGAAAGACAGAGAGGCTAATATTGGTCTGAATGCCAACTATGCCTTATATATGAGCTCTGCCTCTTATCTGTCTGAAAACTGTGTTGATAAATGCATGATAAACTTTCTATTGCTTTTGATGATCATATCGTCCAAGCAATCACTACTACGTCTGATAATAAAGGGAGAATATCAAAGAGCCTCCAGCCAGTCAGTATCTTGTTGGGCAGGGCAGTGTTACCCTCCCATGCCTGGCCAGTTCACCCATGCAGAGTACGGTGGCCGGCCTCATGCTACAACACTGATCTGTTCCCGAGTCTTTTTTGAAGGCACAGTATTGCTAAAATGAATACAGAATGTAATTTCAGACCATATGTTGTCGCAGTGTATAAAACATACTTGCTGTCCTCTAATACTCCTTCACTTCCTCTGTTCTCACCTAATGTCACACACACTTGTTACCCCAAAGACCATCACTTTACTCTACCCAACTCATTAACAAATTCAAACCACATATTTCACTATAAACACACTTGCTGTCCTCTAATACTCCTTCACTTCCTTCATTCTCTTCTACTGCTGTCCAACACATTATCTTAAAGACTGTCCTTTGCCAGATTTACTACTAATAAAGTACCAACATTCACTCAAAAAAATCTCTTCTTCATTTATTCTCCCTCTGCTGTCACACTTACTATTCCAAAGACCATCAGTACATCATCAACATTCACTAATAGTCACACACACACACAAATTATAATCACCACACATCCACTACACTTTAGGTTTCCCTTCACACACAACAGACATCCACCATGGCCTGACTAAAATCCCTAACTTATTAACCTGCCATTACAAGGACACTGAGAGGGTTGCCACAAGAGGAATCCAACACCTTGGGTCTTTGTCTCCCCTGGTCACACTTGCTTACACCACTCCAGTTATTATTCTATTTGTATTTTGTGATGTGTGGACACTGAAATGTACAATAGTCAGTAGAAAAAGGATATTTGTATGGTTGGTTATATGTGTTGAGGTTTTCATGGCTCACCATCAGCTTTTTATATGAGACCTTAGCATTCTTTAAAAAAAAAGTGCCAATTTCTAGTCTGTCTTGCAACTTTGTGTTCACAATAGTGAACAGAAAAAGGGCTTATATGGTCATAAATATGGGAGACTTTTGATGCTCATAGCAAACTTTTAAAAATCAGTTTATAGTTTCAGTTTATAGTTTATCTTGGAATTTCTTGTTTTCCATCTTTAAACAATCAGTTTATAGTTTCAGTTTATAAGTTTATCTTGGAATTTCTTGTTTTCCATCTTATATTAATGTACTGGTGACATCAATATGCTTTGCAGTGCCCATACATCACTACAGAGAATATCACTACCTACTATTACTTTTTTTTTCCCAGGATCTGAAGTATTGTAAGTTAGTATGTTCACAAAAGACTTGCCAGAAGGTTTGTCTTAAGAGCCTGACTTACTCTTGTAGCAACTTGACATGCCAATGCAACTTAACTTATACACAAGAGCCTGAAGGAATTATTACTAATCCATGAAACAACAGTAAAAATACAGCATGCTTTCATTGTTGCAAAATTGGAATCTTGAAAGACTTGTATATCTAATTTTGGCCACCACATCAATTAAACATAAAATATCCCAACCCTTTATGTATCTAATATGAGCCTGCCTATCAATTAAACAACATATCCCAGCTCTTTATATCCAATTTAAGTCTGGCTATTAGTTAAACAACAAAATGTATCCCAGCTAATTTTGGTCTGCCTATCAATTAAACGACATACTATCCTAGCATTGAAAGCATCCAGCAGTCTTGTACAGAATGCCTGGGTCCTGATTATTTGACTTTTTGACATTGCTGCACCAACATGACTAACACTCTCTCCAGAGAAAAAAAAAAAAAATCTAAAACTAAAATTTAAACTATTGCATCAAGTGTATGACCCAGAAAGCATCAATGTTTAGGAGTAATATCATACTAACAAAACAGGAACATAACCTTATAGAAATTAATGTTCCATACTAACAAAACAAGAAATAATCACAGAAAGCAACATTCCTTATATCACTCAATAGTTAAACACACTTACACTTTGCCCTCCTTTAAGATACACTAATGAAACATACCTTCATTTAGAATTACACCTAATCTTTTATATACAGAATTATTACATAAAGCCTCACATTCTTTGGACTCATCAGGTAAAAATCACAACACACCACACCACTAAACCTCATCCTTATAATCTCCACCACTCTATACTAATTCCTACCTTCCCTCCCTCCACCCACAGTGTACCCACAGAAGCAGCAGTACCCCTCCTACGGCTATGGCTACCCCGGCCCCTACCACTACGGCTCCCAGTACGGCCCTTACAATTACTAGTGACTTGTCCTCGCCACACTGGGCCATGCGCCACAACACCCTGAAGTCTCCAGGGTGAGGCTCTGACCACTACCACCACTGTGAGGGTTACAACACGTATTCCACCACCAATAAGAGCATGACAGACCAGCAGTAATTTGTAGCAGTAATGTGTAGATTACTACACATCAAAGGAAGGGTAGTTGGTTGCCTTGCCTGTGTAATAATCCCAGGAAGGCTGCCACACTTCACTCAAAGTAATCAGGAGACTTCTCACCATCTGAAGCAAAGTTACCTCACACTCACCACTACCATTATGAGACTTGCCACCACCAGGAGGGTTGCAGCACTCACCACCACTGGAAAGCCTTGCCACACATTCTCCTGACACCACCACCAGAAGGAAGGGTTGCCACACACCATCACAACAAGGTTGTGTCACACCACCAGGATATGACACACAAGGCCACCCCATTCCGCCCATCAGCAGGCTGTTGTCACCCATCACTCGGCCAAACCTAAGAAAGGTTACCACGGTGGCAGAGAGTTAGCAGTGGTGGAACCTTTATTGCTATGCTTGGTATGGCCACAATGGCTGGCCATCACTGCAACAGTGCACTCACAGGCTGAGGCACAAAGAGCCGGGATGCAGTGCATTACTGCAGCTCCATTGAATATGCAATAGTTATTAGGACTTTTAAAAAAATTGGTGTAGGCTGATTAACTAAATTAAGGGGAGGGAGGGCCATTACTCACTAGGATCAGTAAAACAATTGCTGTAGACAAAGTAAGTGAAGTATGGGGAAGGGAGGGTCATTATATGTTAAGTCACATGAAAGGGATATAAAGTATTTGTAAATAGGACATTATTGTTTTCAACAATACTCACACTTGTTGACAATCAGGGCAGAACCCAAGAGATGCATCTGGGACATTCAGGGGCGCCTGTCATCTGTCATGATGACGTTCGCTCACCACGCCTCCCTGAGGAAGATGATGGAGGGGTCAGGGTCTGTGATGGCAGAACACTGCTGCTACTGCCGTTCATGAACCCTGCACCTCTGTTGTTGTTTTTGTTTAGGATACAATGTGTTTGTTGTGCTTCATCCATTCAACGCTGCCCTCTGTCTCATCATGGCTTAAACAGCATCTTTTTTACCAGTGACAGTTTTCTTTTAAAATGTTCAAGACTTTTCCCTTTGCATCCATGACTGTCCTTCACTTGAGCATTTCAGCCATGGTAAGAGGAAGACAGCAGCTCTGGGTGGGTTAAGTCCACATCAGTAAACAAGGTTACTTGGTATTTTCTACAAAAGAACATTTCCCAGTATTTCTTCTAATTAGCTCTCCTCTGCCTCACTGTCTGTCCTCACTCTCTTTTTTTGCAGCGCTGTGCTGTAATTGTGGACATTAGGGACTCCCTTACCTCCTTAAACTACTTAGTGAGGTTGAACTGATACATGCAAGTATAATGCTTGTTTTATAATGCCGTGTAACATAGTTCTCACTCGTGTATCGATATTCAACGTCTCAACAAAACACTCCATCGCTCAAGACTTTTCACACTTTTATATTTTTGTATAATGTAATTTTGTAATTATATTATATTACCGCGAGACTTGGCGAACCACACCGTGAAAGACGTTTATACTGGTTGTACGTTTCAGAAGCTGGCCTGTACATACTGCATTAGACCTAGCCTCTTATTTATTAGGTTATGTTGTATACTAATCTCCCTCTGGAATGTTTGTTTTCATATGTGACATGTTGAGAATGTTGTCATCACTCTGAGGATGAGTGTGTCTGACGCTGCCTCAGTGGGGAGAGGGAGTGTGTGTCTGCCAACCTGCACACACCCCTGCCAACACACCCACCAATCACATCGCAGCATCTTCTTGGCACAATATTATACAGTTAATAATTAAAATGAACACAGTTTGTCTACCAAGCTAACATAGCCCTTAAAGGTGGACAGCCATCTTGTTGCAGGAACAGACCCTTCATTCTGTTCCTTACAACTGCATTTCCACAAAATATGCACATTACAGATGCAGTGCTCTTCCAATCTTGTGTGTGGCTGGGCCATGTCCCCTCTATTATAAACAAACTGAAAGTGTCTCCAGAAATTTTGTTACAACTGAATTTACAAAAAATATTATTTATGCTGAAAAAAAAAAAAAAAAGACTGCTCCATTTCATGACATGTAAGGGGCAGGCTGAGATCTTGCAAACCTTTATCTAAAGGCAAACAGAAGTTTCTGAAGTACCATCAGCATACAATTACTAACTGGACACAGGTTGGAAATTCTTCACTGTGAATGGTGTCACATCCTTAATATAGTTAATTATCATAGCTGATGAAAAGTGACTAATTACTTGCACCCCACTCTAAAGGTCTACATTGACTGAACTATTAATGAAGTAACCATCAGTGCATCTAAAGCACTTGGTTAAAATATACATCACAGTAGTTAAGCACTGGCAGATCCTACCACTTGGTTTATGAGTGTCAGTTTGCACTGTCATTTGAAGACAACCACTACAAAGCATTAATCACTACATGACTCAGTGTCCCATCAAGGATAACACCCTACTGTGATGAAATGACAAGATTTTTCATTTCAGTTTATTATTTCAGGTAACAGATCTGTGCCTTAAAGTACTGTATAGACTTTCTTTAATAGTGTGGGAATGTATACAATTCAGCAAGCTCAATAATAAATGTGCCTTCTGCTATTGTTAAGAGCAGACAGTGACTGAAAGCTTTGGAAGATTTATGGTTCACTTAAGCAAGGATGACGCCTCCCTGCTGAGCCTGTAACAAATATGTTCCATGTATGCATATGAAATAAATGTTTTGTATACTTCAAGATTTTACTCACCTGGTGTGGGAAGATTATCTCAATGGTGTGTTAACAATATCCATTTCCTTACAAACTCCCTCAGCAGCACTGGAAACACCTTGTTTTTGTTCCTGTCCACATACTCCACTGCCTCACTTGCATCTCTTCATCTGGTCTGCTACTTTTGTCCTGGAAACAACAGATCATGTAACAGAGTGGAATTTGACTTGCAGACACTGTACAAACTTATTGACATTCAGCAGCCAAGTAAACAGGAAATAAACTCCATCCCTCTCAGTCTCCTGTCCTATTTTAGTCGCCTTTTTCATCTGCATCCCTCTTATACATCCCATATATTGGATGCACAACATTTATAAGAGCCAGAATATAAGGTATTGAAGGTTGAATGGTATGTAACACATCCCTGATTGTGGGTGACACAGTGATGCTGGCAGCGAGATGCCACATTGGAGTGAGGGTGGCTTCAGCAAGCTTCAGGTAAATGTCAGTAAGAGTAAGAAGATGGTTTGTGAAAGGCCAAGTGGAGAGGCACAAAGCAGTGGATTTCATGAGTAGTAGTGTTAACCATGCAAGAGGAAGTGCAGGTACAGGGGCTGAAGGGAGCATAAAGAGGGACTGAGCATTGATGGAAGAGGAGGCAAGAGAAAGCAGTGAAGATTTTTTACCTCCTAAAACACCCTTAACCTTGGAAACTAATGGTTTGCGACACACATACACAAAAAAAAAAAAAAAACATATATATATATATATATATATATATATATATATATATATATATATATATATATATATATATATATATATATATATATATATATATATATATATATATATAGACAAATCTAAAAAACTAAATCTAAAAAAAAAACTAAATAAATGAATAAAAATAAAATAAGTAAATAGTTTCGTCCTCGCAAACAAGTAACAGCTGTAACTCGCTGACAAATCTGGTGAAAGACTGAAATAATACAGTCTTTAATGGTGCAAATCGTTGCATATCACACTGAAAAGGTTACAAGAGGTCAGCTGATACTACTTGCCTTTCATTACAGCAGATGTACAAGAATAGGGAGGGAAAGAGGGGTTCCACGCCCACTCACTTCGTCCCTTATAGTTTTCGTTTATGAGTGGAATACATCATACAGAGGCAGTGATAACGCAGTATTCTCCACACCGGCCATGGATTGGTGCCTGGAACACGAGGAGACAGGTTGGCTGACACACACAGACCAATTATGCGAGCCCAATCCACTTCTTACGTCAAGAATGTCCAGAACTTTTGGTCAACATTTGCAAGGTTGCGAGAGGAAAAAAAAAAGTAAATAAGTAATAGCAATAATAATAACTACTCTGTCAGGAAAACGGTGTGTGTGTGTGTGTGTGTGTGTGTTCCAATGCCGGAAACACATCAAAAACCAACATCTAACTTTTCTGGAACATGTGGCGAGCGAGCGCAGTAACAGGTCTTACGAGAAAGAGATAGAGAGAGAAGAGAGAGATAAAAAACCTCAGATACCCGACATGTGCCGCTCTAAATAAGGTAAAAGTAATAAAATGCCCCGAGCATCGCAGCCTGACTGGTTCACTCGCTCCGATGCAGTAGTAATATTCCCTGCCAGCCTCTCGCACTCCTATTCATCACACACTAACACGCGGCGACTTACTCATTCCGAAACTCCTGCGCCACGCCTCCACTACTTTCCAAAGGCTCCAGTAATGTAGTTGAAGTGACACAGGTTTGCAAGAATGTTTTTAATGGTTTTAGTGGCAGCTTAACAAGATTTCTACATTACTAACAGGAGAAACACTCTGGAGAACGCCTTATCATCTCCGTGGCCTTTGAAAGTAGTCGTGGTGAGAAAGCAAAGCGTTTCTGAATACGGGTTTGGCTGGCTGGCTGTGTTTTTGAAGTTTCATCGCGGTACTAGTTTTGCCTCGACTTCTTAACAGTCTCTGATGGAAATTACTGGGTCTTCAAGGATGTTTTCACCAGTATTTATTTTTATTTTTTTTTATTTTATTATTTTTTTTTAGTAGTTTAGCAGGTTTCAGTATTTTAACATTCTTCACTGGGAGTTAGTTTTCAGTGTTCTTGTGATTCTAGCTGCAGCTTTAGTATGATCTAATGAAGTTCTTGGGTTTTCATGACTCCTGAAAGTTGTCGAGTTTTCAAGAGTATTTTTGTGATTGAAGTCATAGTTTAGCATGCTCAAGTGCTCTTGTGATAGTTTACCATACTCATGTGGAAGTTTTGGTTACTGATTTCGTATAGTTTAGCATGCTAAAGCAAAATTTACTAGGCTTTCAATTGTGTTTTTAATGATTCTAGTAACGGTTTTACACGCTCCTTATGTTAATGGGTTTTCAAGGGGATTTTCATATTTAGTAATAGTTTAACATGCCTACAAGTGGAATATATTGTTTTTTCAAGTGCGTTTTTAAACTACTCTAGTGATAGTTTAACAAGCCCCTTAAATTAATGGATTTTCGTGATTTTTAGTAATAGTTTAACATGCCTATAAGTGAAATTTTTGGGCTATCAAGTATGTTTTTAGTTATTGTACCGACAGTTGTACATGCTCCTGAACCATTTGACTAGTATCGGGTACACCTTTCCTCAAATACCAACCATTCTGAGACATCTTCACTTATTCTACAGCCACCTCCAATCTTTAAACTAGGAAGAAATTGAAAAAAAAATCTATTCTTTTTAATCCTCTTTTCTCTTGTAGATGCTTATAAAGATTTCACACATTACTTTTTGATGGTAGTGTTTCGTATCGCATTGAAAAGGTTAAGTCATTGGTGTTCAAAGATCTTGTCACAATTCTGGAGATGGTTACAACAAGGATCCTTTAACACCATACGGAATAACACACAAAAATTATTACAGCCACGAGAGAGCTAAATCTGTCAAAATTATGCCTTTTCTTCTTTTCCCGTCAACTTTCGTCTTGATTTCTCCTTACTTTTCAGAGAGAGAGAGAGAGAGAGAGAGAGAGAGAGAGAGAGAAAACACATGCCATTTCCCTTAAACAATCTAGAGCTCATCACAACAAAACAGTAAACAAATTCTCTCTCTCTCTCTCTCTCTCTCTCTCTCTCTCTCTCTCTCTCTCTCTCTCTCTCCGGCAGGGAGGAACAGACGCCAGCACGTATCCAGCCCCCCAAAAAACACGCCCAAAAAACCGCCCAAAGTTACGCCGCGCCGGCCTACATAGCTGCCATCACTCTCCATCATGTACGCCATCCATCACCACACACACACGCGCCTGCTCACCACCATCCCACAGCGCAGACGTGGTGAGTGTACGGTTCACCACTACGAGGATAGCTGGGGTGACGAAAAGTGGGTTGGAATGATGTATTTGCAATAGTTTCAGTTCGTAGCTAGTGTGTATTTGAAAACGGTCTAGGTTATATCTAGTACGTTTTCGTAATGTTTCTGTAGTAGCTAGTAAGAGTTTTAGGTCGTAACTATTATGTATTCGTAATAGTTTTAGGTAGTATGTATTCGTTAAAAATTTCTCGGCATAACTAGTATATTTAGCAGGCTATGTGTTGTTATTATCAAGGGTGTTTTCATGGACGTGGTGGTAGTGTAGTAACGTTTCTGCATCGTCAAATAGGGAAGACACTCATTACAACCCGACTAATTATCTCAGTAGGTTTTTAACTTGGAGAGAGACAAAGAAAAAAAAAAGTGTTTAAGAATAGGGACCGTCTCCTGTCAACTAAGCTTCTTCATTCTTCTATCCCTTGTAATACTCCCCATCCAGTAGCTTCAGGAACACTATGCTTAAGCTTCAGTCTGCTCCAGTGTTTAAGAATTAGTCTTCCTTATGTCTCTTGCTGTTTTCCTTACCCACCGGCTTTAGATTTTTTTTTTTTTTTTTTTTGTCTGTTTCAGGGTTTAAAAATAGTTTCATGATAAACACGTCTCTTGTGAATTAGCCTTACAACAAAAATTAGCCGTGTGGTAAAGCCCAAACAATTTCTTCTCGTACGTCATCCCATTCTTTTCACCCCATCTTTCTATTTATTTCACCCAATCTTTCCCTTTTTCTATCTCCTCTCCTTTACTTCACCCATCTTTTCTCTTAAACGTCTCTTCTACTGTATTCCTCGCTGTTTTACTTACCCATGTCTCTCTTACTCCATCTTTCGCTGCTTTTCTTACCCACGCCTCTATTCCGTCCTTACTCTTCTATTCCACCCCTCACTTTTCATTCCCCACGTCTCTATTCCATCCTTCCCTCTTCTTACCCACGCCTCTGTTACTCCATTCCTCGCTATTTTCCTTCCCCACGTCTCTATTTCACTACTCGTTCTTTTCCCAGCCAGCAGCGGCCCACTTCCCCCGGTTCTACATCTTGGGCTCGGACGGGAAACTGGAGGTGTTGCCGGCGGTGGTCGTGGACTGGTGGTGGCGTGCTTATGCTGCTACTTGTCTACTACCACCATCACCACTTCCAGTCAGTCAGTCAGCTAGCCGCCTAGTCACTCCCAGTTCCTTCCCTCACAGTCTCGCTCTACACTTAGCGTAGAAATTGAAGCATCAGTCATCCCACCTGCTGCTGTACTAGAAGACGTGCTAAATTGCTACCCATTATAAGCATTAGCGAGGATTTAATTCTTATATGCATGTGAGAAAAAGCTTACAGACTTCAACAGTAAGCTTCTCGTTATCGCTACCACCACCGCAGCCACCGCCTCGTCTTCCTCCGCCTCCCGAACTAGTCCTGCCCGCCACACCCAACATCTGTGCTCTCCGCCACCCACTTACAACCTGTTTGAAAATATATGAAAAGTCAAAAGAAGCGGCCTACTTTGCAAAGCGCTAAGCTTATGCACACACACACACACACACCCGCACACACACACACACACACACACACACACACACACAAAGGATGTATGTAAACAGTAGTATTCACATATTTAAAAAAAAAAAACAACTTTCTTTTTAAAGGAAGTCGGGATGAAAAAAGAATTCGACTTCATCATATAGAAATAAAAATAAAATGCTTACACACACACACACACACACACACACACACACACACAGCTCCATTCAAAAGCCGGGAAAAATAAAGCAACTATCCTAAACTGGTTAGAAATAGAAACAAGAAGTGGGAGGTATCAGATACAAGAAGCGAAGAATAAGACAAAACATAATCAGATAATTACAAGATACTGACACGCTCTTGGGCTCTCTCTCTCTTTACCTTCATCTTTTTTTTTTCTCCTCCTATCTTTTTTTTTTCCTCTTTCTCTTTCACGTATCCGCCAAGACCTTCCCTTGTCACTGGACACAGGAAGCAAGCCGGGAGAGAGAGAGAGAGAGAGAGAGAGAGAGAGAGAGAGAGAGAGAGAGAGAGTGAGAAATGCCACACGCTTCCTGGGTTTCTCTCTCCACATTTAGTTAGACCATCGATGTTCAACAGTATTCTGAGCGCTTATTTGTAAATATTTCAGCGTATCTTGAATTCTAACAGGCTTTATGAAGTTACTGAGGTTTGCAAGGGTGTTTACAAGATTCTAATGATGGGTTAACAAAGGATTCTGCATTATATATGAGAACAACACACGTGGGTACCTGAAATAACATCTGTGACATTTATAAATAGTTATTATGAAAGCTCTGTCTGATCCAGCTCATATGAAATCTGGTATTCTTTTCACATAACTAGGACTGTTGCTTCTTCATGATAGACGAGTTCTCACCAACTCAGATGACACTCGAGTCATTGCACATAAGTAGAGGATCAAGACAAGTCAATATATAAGCGTTTCAAGATAACAGGTCTGTTTTACTCCGCCTACCAGTGGTGCTCCCTTAATATAACTCTAGGACTGTTGCTTCTTCATGACAGACGCGTTCCCACCAACTCAGAGAACACTTAAGCCATTGCATATAAGTAGAGGATCAAGACAAGTCAATATATAAGCGTTTCAAGATGAGCCCTGTTTTACTTAGAATAACACTGGTACTCTTACTGCTCTTTCTCCACGATAAAGACACGTTCCTACCAACCCAAAAATTCAGGACACTTGATATATTGCACGTGTACAAGAGAATCAATACAATGTAGATATATAAGCGTTTCAAGATCCGAACTCCGTCTAACACCATCTTGTACTAATTCTGATACTCTCTAAGACAATGGCCACCTCCTGATAGCAAGTTCCTACCAACGCATACTCTCACGACACAAGACATCACGTACTAGATAAACAATTAAAGTAAACATCCACGACAGAAAAAAAAAAAATCATCCTTGCAATAAAAGCTTGAAAAAAGTTGGAATTATAAAAGAGAGAGGAAAGAATTGTAGATGAATGGAATGAACGGTTGTGCCGAGTCATTAAGGAACTTTAAAACATTAGACGAAGTTATGGATGGCAATGATAGGTGGAAATAGGTAAGCGTGTTTCATACAGGGACTGCCACGTGTAGGCCTGATGGCTTCTTGTAGCTCCCCTTATTCTATGTTCCTATTTCTTGATCGCCACGCCTGCAGGGTACCTGGATTAGAACTTAACCCTAACCCTGCAATATTCAGCAATTCACGACACCAAGAACAATGTATGAAATCTTTATGAGCGTTTACAAGTACGAAAATAGGTTAGGAGAATAGCTTTTTCGGAATTTATAGCCAGTTTAGTGTTTAGAGGTGGCTGTAAATCAAGAAGAAATGTTTCAGAGTGGGTAGTGATTAGTGAAAGATGTACCAAATATAAGTGGAAGGGTTAAATCATGCTCATCTTTTTACCTCGATTATTAGTGAAGTGTAGGGATTCCTTAGTGACTCCCGTGTCCCAGTCAGACGTCCCTGTGCTGCTGCTGGGACACTGAAGGGGTACCGAGAGGCAAGGAGAGTGAAAATGAAAGACTGGGAAGTTACTACTAATGCTGGAAAAATAGAACTTCTCAATAAAAATGGACGAAATATAAACGCTTAGCAATAATAGAAAAAAATGCAACTTAGCAGTAACAGACAATGAATTAGAAGGGGAGAGAGAAAGAGAGGCACAGGCAGAGAGAGACAGAGACCTACCAGTGACAGGCATAAAAATAACTAAATAAATACATAACTAAATAAATAAACAATAAATAAACCATACCAAAAATAATGAGAAAAAATATTACTCACATACAATTTAACAAAGCAAAACACGGACAAAACCACCACCACCACCACCACCACCACCACACAAATGCTTGACCTGGCAACGCTCCGAACCGTGCTTCTCACACTGTGGCGAGACGAAGTAACCTTGTGTAGCAGTTTCAAGGCACTCCCAAACCTCAACTAGCTCTCCTTTAGAGTATTTTTCTTCTTTCTTTTACGGAAGAGAAAATTAACGGGACTTTTTTTCCTCTCTCTCTCTCTCTCTCTCTCTCTCTCTCTCTCTCTCTCTCTCTCTCTCTCTCTCTCTCTCTCTCTCTCTCTCTCTCTCTCTCTCTCTCTCTCTCTCTCTCTCTCTCTCTCCAGCCTTTTTTGCTCTTCTTCCTCCTCTTCTTCCTCCTATGTGCCTAAAACTTAACAAATAAATGAACAAATAAAAAAAACGGGGGGGGAGAGAGAGAGAGAGAGAGAGAGAGAGAGAGAGAGAGAGAGAGAGAGAGAGAGAGAGAGAGAGAGAGAGAGAGAGAGCCCAATGAGTACCGATCCCCTACCCAAAAAAAAAAAAATAAAATAAAATAAATAAATAAATAAATAAAAAGGCCAACCCAAACTGGAAGATAAGCGTCTTGAAACCTCTGCATTGTAAGAGTTCACGTCATAGGAAGGAGAAAATACAGAAGCAGACGAAGAGTTCAGTTAATATACAGCAAATAACTAAACAAACCAAACTCCAATACTTTCAACGCCGCGATGCAACTCACACCTTGGTATTAGAGACGCGTTTGACCTTGCGTGTAGACAATCAGTATGTAAAACGCGAATCTTAGAGGCACTAATGACATGCATAACAAGGGCAGGTGACATGATCATCTTACTCGCATTCACATCACTATAGTTTCGCTCACTCACACGTGCATCAGTCCGCCACGTAACTTACGCTACCTATTAAGAGAGAAAGAAAAGGAGAGAGAATAATAATAATGATAAAAAAAAGTGTTAAAATAGTATTACAGCTCAACTTCATAGCTTTACATCACCATAATTTCACACACACACGCATACGTTAAGGTGCCACGTAACTTACACTACCTAACTACACTACCTATCACGAGGGAAAGGAAAGGGGAGAGTTTAAGAGAAGCATGTTATTTTAGGTCAATTCTGTCCGTATCTCTGCTTAATTACGATATGTTTTGTGGATTTAAATATTTCTCGTTACTTTTTAGTTATGTGCACCTTTACTATAGATTTTTGTTATTTTATTGATCCAGAGTGAGTGTGAGGAATGCAAGGTAAGTTTGGGTCTCTCTCTCTCTCTCTCTCTCTCTCTCTCTCTCTCTCTCTCTCTCTCTCTCTCTCTCTC
>NC_087189.1:14269881-14272381 GCF_035594125.1 Scylla paramamosain | reverse complement strand
GTAGTAGTAGTAGTAGTAGTAGTAGAGGACGTGAAGAGGTCAGAATGTCACCATCAATATCAAAAAAGGAGGGAAACTTACTAAATAAATATTCAAGTAACTTTCATACCAACGTACACACACACACACAAACACACACTCACATTTACGTTTCTTTGTGTTCATACCACCACCACCACCACCACCACCACAATTTTCCTGACTTTCCCTGCACGGAACACGCTTCACTTGATACAAAACCCCAGCTAATTCTGACTTTCTCCTCTGCATAAACAGTTATTTCATCACCCCAACGCAACGGTGTGTGTGTGTGTGTGTGTGTAGGGGGCCCGAGTGAGAGAGAGGAAGAGATGAGAGGAGGAGGAGGAGGAGGAGGAGGAGGAGGAGGAGGAGAGGGTAAAGAGAAAGTTGTCTACCTCCTTTCCTCCCTCCCTGCCTCCCTTTCATCTACCACCACCACCACCACCACCACCTCCTCCTCCTCCTCCTCCTCCTCCTCCTCCTCCTCCTCGTAGGACTAAAATGGTATCTGGGAAGGCTAGATCAAGGTATACCTCTCACTCCTCCTCCTCCTCCTCCTCCTCCTCCTCTCCATAATTAGCTTTTTTATGCGTCGTAGTGAGTGAAGGAGAGAGAGAGAGAGAGAGAGAGAGAGAGAGAGAGAGAGAGAGAGAGAGAGAGAGAGAGAGAGAGAGAGAGAGAGAGAGAGAGAGAGAGTCATAACTTGAGAGAGTGAAAGGTAGGACATTTCTATTAACCCTCTCTCTCTCTCTCTCTCTCTCTCTCTCTCTCTCTCTCTCTCTCTCTCTCTCTCTCTCTCTCTTGAACACCGAAGAGAAAAGAAGGAAAATGCTTAGAATAAAGAAGGGAAAGCAGCGCGAGGAGGAGGTGGAGGATGAGGAGGAGGAGGAGAGTGCAAATTCTACTAATCATTACGAAATAAACGCTTAATTACTTAATAGCTCCACAAACTAATGCTAACAAACTTTCTCTCGCTCTGTTTTCTTTGAGTAATAGTCAAGTAGCAAATATAGAACGGAAAGGAAGGATAAAGTAGTAGTAGTAGTAGTAGTAGTAGTAGTAGTAGTAGTAGTAGTAGTAGTAGTAGTAGTTTGGGTATCAGTAATTAAGTGATACCAGAAACACCAGCATCTTACACGAAGGTCAAACAAGAAATAATGGATTCAACAATGACAAGTTAAATTTCAGTGAGACAGGAAGGAATTGGTTCTCAAATAGTTAGATGAATGGAATGGCCTCAGTAATCGAGTTGTTAGCTGAGTCATTAGGGAGGTTTAAAAGAGGATTAGACAAATTTATGGATGGGGATGATGGGTGATAAATGGTAAGCATATTTCATACAGGGACTGCCACGTGTAGGCCTGATGGCTTCCTGCACCAACCCTTCTGTTCTTAAGCTCTTATCGTTGGTCTTGAAAATACTTGAAGGGAGAATTTGAATTAACACGTGAATCTTTTGTTTTTACTGCTGGAATAGTTTATAATGGCGTAATAGTACTTCACACCAATACTATTACTATTGACAACCACGAGAAATATGTATTGTCAGTTTCTTGCAGTAGTATGATAAACACTCCATACTTCTCCATGTGTTTGCCTCAGAGTGAATTGACACGTGTACTCCTCTGACATCCTTGGGGAAATTAATGGTAGTACTAAATAAGAGTAGTAGTAGTAGTAGTAATCAGTAGTAGTAATAAATGAATAATAATAATAAGAAGAAAAAGAAGAAAAAGAAGAGAAGAAAAAGAAGATTTACACCACACCATGAAAAAAAAAAAAAAAAAAAAAATCACCGTTACAAGCAGGTGTTTTAATCCTATCATCTCACTCCTTCACGAGACAAGCCACCAAAAGCACCAAGACAAACAACCCTCCACCAAAGCTACACTTGTATGCACTCCCTCGCACCAACACTAACACCCTCACGAACACGAGTACACACGCAAACCCAGATCAATCCATCACAACCTCAATAACTCAACACAGTAACTCAGATAACACATTAGTATATACCCTAACTGATCTAACATACACATAGCCAGTACTCGCCCAGTAACACTAGTTAATACACAAACTCATAGCAAGCCATAAAGACCTCAGTAACTCAGGTAACATACAAATATACGCCTTCCACTGAGATACGAAACAATTAACAACACCAGAAGTAATGAATGAGATCTCTATAAGCATCTATAAGAAAGAAAGAGATTAAAAGAATAGACTTTGCAATTTCTACCCAGTTTAAAGATTGGAGGTGGCTGTAGAACAAGTAAAGACGTCTCAGAGTGATTGGCTATTAAGGAAAGGTGTACCAAATACTAATCAAAGGGTTAACAAATGTATACTCACCCTTGCTAGCGACGGCACCACCTCAAAAGTAACACCGCCACTAGAACAACTTAGACTGGAACACTATATTCCCTCCGTCAGCACACAGCAGGCGCCTGGAGGGCTTCGCACGAGTGACCGACCGGTC
>NC_087189.1:14249881-14264881 GCF_035594125.1 Scylla paramamosain | reverse complement strand
TTTACTTCATGCAGTATAATGACAGGCTAGGTAGACCACCATTAATGCCTTGACCCATACCCATTGTTACGTGAAAGAACTTAAAAGCCACGTATTACTGAAACACATGCTCATTTCACACATCGCGTCCTGCTAATAGTGATGACGCACCAGTTGAATTACACAACCTCAGCTCAACACACTTATGACGCCCTACTGACGCCTCCTCCTCATCCTCAGGCTTGGTGGGTGTCTGTGGGGATCGCCTGGGCCAACTACGACGAGTACATGACGTGTGGCAGCGGCAACGAGAGGGAGCAACGCCTCTTACACCAACCTGAGCTGCCCTGCGACCTCAGCAAGGACAGTTGGTGTGAGAGTCCCGGCAATCAGTATCCATGGTGTGTGATTTTATTGTTTGCGTGTTTTTTATGACTTGAATACTGTACTTGGGGTGTCAGGTGGACTGCTTTGTTTAGGAATGTAGGATAATGTTTGTTTTTTATGGGTTTGCTAGTCCTCTAATTGCTGTAATGTATCGTTTTGACACCCGGGGAATCATAAACAGTCAAGGCGCAAGCGTGAGTGTGAGGGTTCTTAAGTTTATCATATTTCTACTGTTTCTCCATCAATTCTCCTTTTTTTTTTTTTTTTTTTTGTTCATATGGAGGATCTATACTCACATACTCACCCCTCAACCTAATCTTCAGTCTCTGCCATTTATTAAACGCTACAATTTGTGAAATGCGCGGGGTAATGTGACTTTTCCTCCACGCGCCACCAGGGGATCGGTGCGTCGCTTCGTGTACGAGAACCAGGGGCTGATGAAGCGAATGTACGGCAATCAGCGGCACTACAGCGTCCTACGGGCTGAGCTGCTGAACGACCTCTATGATGAAATGTTCGACGAGATGATAAAGCGGATATCAAAACCCCAAAATCCCGCCGCGGCATCCCCACCATCGAGGTCTGCCAGATACCGCAAGCCGTCCCATCCTTCCATCAACGCCCACGACTTGAAGGCAGGCGACAAGCGACCCCACAATGGGCGGGCGATGAAAGTGACAATCCAGCCTCAGTATAGCAGCGTGAGGCGCCAACACGCTGCCCCGAGGGCCAAGTCACGCCCCAATGGAAGGAGGAAGGTAGCAGGGACTTCAAGATTGCCTGTTTCATCACAGACTCAAGGCACCACGACTTCTACCACTGCCAGCACGTCTCCTTCCCCCTCCTCCCCTTCCACCCCTAAGCGTACCACCACCACAACTACTACCACCACGTCTACCTCCACCTCACCTATTACTGTTAGTGAGGTGCAGCCCACGACCACAACCACCACTGCCACCACGGGAGACGATGCCCTAACCACAAGTAAGATTCAGATAACATTTGAAGTAACGCCTTGCAATTAGCTTTCTTCACCCTTTTCCTTCGTGGTTCATATATATATATATATATATATATATATATATATATATATATATATATATATATATATATATATATATATATATATATATATATATATATATATATATATATATATATTCATACTGTTTATCATATTGCTTTTTCTGCAGAAGCTGGTTTGATTTCCATGCAGAGTAAAGTAATAGAATTATAGTTTATTTATATGTTCATTTATTTATTTACGTATATGTACCAAGATTCTCTCTCTCCCCCTCACCCCCCCCTCTCTCTCTCTCTCTCTCTCTCTCTCTCTCTCTCTCAATATTCCCCACTTAACCCAGCAAACAACTTCACAAAACACTCCATTCTCTGGTAATGAAACTTGACCCTTCGCAGCGACTCTCTGGGGCGAGGAAGGACACGAAAGCCTGGGAACAGCAGCCTCCAGCTACCCCACAGACCATCTCTTCGAGGAGACGCAGGCCACGCTACTCCCTCCAGAAGACGAGGACTGGGAGAGCACCTGGACCACCCTCTCTGATCCCTCCTCCACCGATCCTTCCAGTGCCTTCCCCACCGTGTTTTCAGAGGGTGAGGAGGAAAGCTATGCCTCCTTTACTGCGCCTGAGGTAAGTGTGTCAGTTCTCTCTCTCTCTCTCTCTCTCTCTCTCTCTCTCTCTCTCTCTCTCTCTCTCTCTCTCTCTCTGCATTACGTTTCATATCTCTGCATGCATTTACCAGAATATAATGTACGCCTCATACACACATTGGGGAGTACTTTATAATCACTGGAATGAACAAGAAATGAGAGCGGCAATGAATGTCAAAGCACTGACTCGAATCTGCGCTGTGATTGGTGGCCATTGTCTCTAATTTGTCCCATAATTGGCTAAGCGCTTCCCTGCACGGCACATCGATCACAAGTGTAAAAGTGTGAAGTTTAGGTAACAAGAGAAAGACAGGAGAGCCCCATTTAGTCATTTAGAGCAGATTCAAGGGCCATTTACACCAAATGGAGAGACAGAATATACCCACAGAAACACAGCCACATGAACATAGCACAGGGCTTGTGAACATAGCACAGGGCTTGTGTACTGACTAGGTAAATACACACAGCATCACCTCCTGCTTTGCTTCCAGACCTCTTCCCCTGCACCACCAACCACCCAGCACGACCTGTCCTTAGGGGCTGAGGGAGAGGAGGTGGATGATGGCAGCCTCTTCACTGAGGATTTCAACTCCATTCCACTTGACACGGACGACCTCACAACCCTCACGCTTGGGGAAAGACTCGAGGATGAAGGGACGGATTACGACAAGGATGAGATTGATCTGGGAATAGAGGAAGTTTTAAATGAGGGCAAGAGGAGAAGTGAAGTCAAGCAGACGCAGGATCAAGCAGAGGAGGTGAAGAGTGAGGACCTGAAGGCAGAGACGAGGCAGCAGGTGGATGAGCTGAGGGTGGATGGGAACGTGAGGCAGGAAGTCAAGATGGAGACGTCACCCCCAGAGACTGTCAGGATCAGAAAGCCTGTCAAGGGAATGTAAGTGTCTTTTGGATTCTTTGTGTATGTTGTAATGTTACTGTATATCTTAGCTGATGTGAAAGATGACTATTTAATTAATATCTCTGAAAACAAGGTGTAATCTTGAGAGAAAGGTGAGTTTTTGAGCAAATATCTCTGAAAATAAGGAGTAATCTTAAGAGAAAGGTGACATTTGAGCCTGATAACCATCTCTGAAAGCAAGGAGTAATCTTACATCATGAGGGTAAAATGCATACCAACAACCTGGCAATGAACCTTAAGTCAAGTACTGTACATTTTGAATTGGAGTCCATGCAATGTACAGCAGGAATCATGTCAATATTATCGTTGGTGAAGCTTTTAATCAACACCATCTTGTCTCAGTTATCACTCTGGAACTCCCTGCCTGCTTCTGTACTTCCTCATTCCTGTGACTTCAAGAGGGAGGTTTCAACTTATCCTTCAATTTTCAGTGATTTTCTTGACATCTTTTGGAATAGCACCTCAGTAGGATTTTTTCCCCCCCCCTTTTTATGCTTCTCTTGGCCAGTGATCCTCTTGTACACACACACACACACACACACACACACACACACACACACACACACACACACACACACACACACACACACACACACACACACACACACACACACACACACACACACACACACACACACACACACACACACACAAAAAAAAAAAAAATCATCACTAGTAAGCAATAAATGTAAATCTGGTCCATGCTTAAGTGAGTGGCATCCCTTCCTCTAACCTGGCCTGCCTCCCCAGAAATGCCTGCCCGGTGGAGGAGGAGTTTGTGGCTCCGTACTGGGCCAACAACACGCAGGGGAAAACCTTGGCGCTGCTCAACCAGTACCCCTTCGAACAGTACATCCAGTGGGAGCGGTGCAAGTAAGCCACACGTTCCTTGTCTTTAGATATGTTGAACTTGATTACTTTAGTGTTGTATGATCCTTTTGGCCTTGTTTTAGGGGACTGGCACTCAATGGCTCTCTTTTTTTTTTTCTTCCTTGGCCAGTGCCCCTCATACATAGAAACACAAAAGTAATCTACATCCTATAATGCTACTTCTAAGTGATTTAAGTCCTTCAATACATCTACTGTAGTATGCATCAATTCACACCATTAATAGCACCATAGGAAACCTTTAGGAACGTCATACACAAGAGAAAAGGCATTAAAATTTTTGACTTTTCAGTGTCTAGGCGGTACAGTGCTTAGAGCTGAGCTGGTGCATGAGGAGAAATGTCTCAGAATTGTTATAGTCTTACCCAAATACTGCAGGAATAGTTCATAGTGACAGGTTGAAGAAAGCTATTATTTCCTACTGTACCTATTCAAGCAGAGCAGCCTGTAGTTAAAGAATAATGTATCAGATAGTAGTAAAAAAGTTGAAAGCCATGGAATTATATTTGATAAAATCTACAAATATCAGGAATTTCTCATAACAAGCAAACTCTCTTTCCCTTACATTGCTCTTTAACCCTTTCCCTATTTGACACGTTTCCTTAATTACTATTCACACTGAGATCTTTTTCCTTGTCCTACGTTCACCTCCAAGCATTACACTGCCTAGAAGTTACAAAAATCTATTCTTTCTTATCACTTTCTTTCTTGTAGATGCTTATAAATTTTACATACATTGCTTTAAGTGTAGTGAATCATTGCATATCACAGTGGAAAGGATTAACACAGCAAAGCACCCTACCACTTTTGAATTTGGCACCAGAGTTAGGCCAGCATAGAAATTTCCAAGCCATCCTATTCTCTCCTGTGAAGTGTCCCTCAGTGAGTGACTCGCTTTTCCTCAGACACGAGCACCGCCAGTGGTATTGTCGGCATGGGTGTCGGTGTGAGCAGCAGTACCGCCTCCACAAACTCCTCGCCTTTGACCCAACCAATGAGTGCAGAGGAATATTCAGGTATGAACTTAACATTGCCATTCCTGTTATTATTAATCAGTGATGTATTGGTTTGGTGTCCCTTTGACCCAACCACTGAGTGCAGAGGAATATTCAGGTATAAACTTAGCACTGTCATTCTTGCCATTATTATTTGGTGTTGTGTTGGTTTGGTGTCCCTTTGATTTAGATACGAACAATATTCTCATTCCTGCCATTATTATTCAGTGTTGTGTTGGTTTGGTGTTCCTGTCTCCAATGTGTTTCAAAATAGGAAGCATGATAATGTTCTAATACCCTTCTTTACTTCCATACATTCCTCTCATACACAATTCTCTTCAGTGTCTCTATGACCTATCTGTTTTCCATTGCTTTGGATATAAAGTAGGAAAAAAAAATCACTGTAATCAATAAACAAGTAGAAATATAATAAATATGAAATGAAAGCTGATCAGTATGCCAGAGATAGTGAAAATTATGTTACACTACACAAATATGAGGCTCAATATAACAATAAATAAATAAACAGTAAAAGTGAAAAAATAAATGTAAAATGAAAGTATCGCTTCTTTAAACTGCATTATAAAACACACGTGACACAAGATGGAACTATCAGCCACTTTGTACACCTTTCACTAATTACCAATCACTGCGAGACATCTTTACTTGTTCTGCAGCCACATCCAATCTTTAAACTGGGCAGAAATTGCAAAACCTTTTCTTTTTCACCTGTAACTTTCTTGTAGATGCTTATAAAGATTTGATACATTGCATATGGTGGTGATAATTGTGTTGTATCAAAGCGAAAGGGTTAAGATGCATCGTAAAACACACACAACACAAAATGAAAGTACCACCTGATTAAAATACATCAAAAAAACACCCAACACAACACAAATATGAGGTAAACAAGTAAGTAGAGAGTAGGAAGTAAAATTAAGTGTAAAATGAAAGTACCAGCTATTTAAAACACATGATAAAACACACACAGCCTAGTAAGAGGCAAAACAAACAGTGCCATCACCTTGTCTCTCTTCTCCCACAAACAGTGACTGGTTCCGCTTCCCTTCATTCTGCGTGTGCAAGTGTTACGACCTGCACATGTTCACTTCCTCCTCAAGAATGGGTCGCCTCAACCCGGTGAGTCACAGCAACAAAGGCAGATAAGGGTTGGTGCAGGAAGCCATCAGGCCTACATGTGGCAGTCCCTATGAGACACACCTGTCTATTTTCATCTATCATCTCCATCCATAAATTTGTGTAATCTTCTTTTAAAGTTTGCTAATGACTCAGCACTAACAACCTCATTACTGAGTCCATTCCAGAGAGAGAGAGAGAACATATGAAAATAAGGGAAGCTATATATATATATATATATATATATATATATATATATATATATATATATATATATATATATATATATATATATATATATATATATATATATATATATATATATATATATATATATATATATATATATATATATATACAAAATATCTTGCCTAGTTTTTGTCCAGATTTTCTTTGTCAATGTGATTCTGAGAAGTTTGTTTTCTGCATTGAAGCTGCAGTAATATCTTTACTGATTTCATGACACCTTTCCCAGGATGATGAAGAAGAGGATGATTATGATGAAGAATATGATGACTACTTTGATGATGGAGAGGAGGAGGAAGACTATGAATTAGAAGAGGAGGAGGAGGAAGAGCTAATAGAAGAGAAGGAAGAAGAAGAAGTAGAGCCCAAAGAACAACAACCAGATCAAATAAAAGCAAGAGTGTGGAAAGAAGAAGAAGAACAAAACAACTCATATTATTATTACCGTTCCCGACCCAGCTCCCCACTGGCCAACATCCCTCCCCAGCGGCGCCCCAGGCCACCACAGCGTCCATACTCCCACATCTCCCCTCCCAGCCACACCCTAGAGGCTCCGTCACACACCTTCACCCCTCCTTCACCTCAGCCTCTCCCTGCAACACAAGCCCCGGAAACCACAACACTTGGAACACTTGATGCTGCTACACCACACTACTACTACAACTTGACTAACTACGCGCGTATCCTCTTCAGCAAGGGACAGCCACTGGGCCTCTCCAGGGTGCCGAGGAGCCCAGAGGAGTGAGGAGCTAGTCTGATGTCATGGCATAGTCTTGGAAAACTTGCCTGGGATTTGTTATCATTGGAAAACATTGGCTCAGGGCAGTGTTAACATGTGATATGATAGTGGTGGTGAATAACAGTCCAAAGAGAGCAAGGATGATGATGATAGTGAAGAAAGTAAATATGGGAATTAGCTGTAGACTGTGGAGTGATGAGAGATGGTGTTGTCAAGGGCAGCACACACCATTCTTCCTTTGCCCATCCTGTAACATTGACAGGGAGGGGAGAGGAGAGAGGCCTGGCCGTGAATGAGAGACATCATGACACAAAATGACCCAATATCAAAAATAATGAATAGAAGCAATATATATTTTCAGCTGCTTGTGTATATACAACTAAATCTGCAGGTCAGAATTATAAAGTATCATATTTTTATACTAAACCAACTGAAGTGAGAGAGAAACAAGTGTTCTCAATGCTATTTATCAGTGTGGGTTTGCAGGTGTTCAAACCTTACGGTAATTAATCTATTTATGTATTTACATATTTATCACATTGTTAGTGCACTCAGTAATGGAGGCTTGTCTTATATTTTTGTAGTGATGGAGCTGGCATCCGTCTGTACAACTATTTATACTGTGTGTATGTGTGTGTGTGTGTGTGTACATGCCCATTGTGTTGTTACCATAGGTTAGGCCTGTAGAATTATTAACACTGTGTGGACCGGTTCACTACCTACATAAACCAATGCGAGAGAGTATAATAATGGTCACAGCCTATTTAGTGTTAAAAATGGGAAGGCCTCAGAGATGTACATTAAAAAACACAATAATTCACCTGGTGTGTTTGGCTTACCTGTATGCACTGAGAGACTGAAGTGAAAGTGATGTAGCACACACAGTTGTAGGACACTGGCTGCCTTGTGGGTGGACAGTCACTGGTGTTAGAAGTGCTGTGGAAACTATCAAGGCAGCTCCTGGACTGAGACACCAAGAGTTTTAGCTTCATCCTGTTCTGTTCTTGAGCATGACAGGAGGTGTGGGTTATGAAAAGGCTGTCTCTTCATCCATACATCAAACTATATGAACAAGTTTTCTTTAGGAACATAACAGATAATGACAAACCCAATATATGATCATGAAGAGTGTGCATAAACTACATCTAAACAGTATACACACCTGCCCTGACCTTTATAGTTAAGAGGGAGGTATGGTGTGTGAAAGATCTTGAATCACACTTAGATCACCATATGAAGAAGTCTTAGGAAGCATAACGGGTATTAACAAACAAAGAATACATTCAAGACACTGGATAAACTACATCTATACACACCTGCCCTGACCTCCATAGTAAGAGGGAGGTATGGTGTGTGGAAGGTGTTACACATGTACTCTGACCTTCACAACCTGGGGTGAGAATCATATCACATCATGTCATTGAAAAGTATTTATTTCTGTACAAAACAAGATGTATCACAGATCAAATTCTCTACATGTATGGCTGAGTCTGTGTATATGAGAGAGAGAGAGAGAGAGAGAGAGAGAGAGAGAGAGTCCATTACTCCTGTGTTTGAAATGCTTTGCTGCTTTTTAGTATATATTGCATGAAGTATGCCGAAATGATAACATCCTTAGCCCTTCCCTTCAAAATGAGATGTGCTTAGGTTATGCACTTTGTTTTATATACAGTGGAACCTTGACCTTAATCTGTTTCATGACTCAGTACGTGAAGCAAGATGTTTGCAAACTGAAACAATTTTTCCCATTGAAAATAATGTAAATACAATTAATCCATTCCAGTCTCAGAAACATTGCATTTTTTAATTTCTTTCTTTCCTTCTTTATTTTATCTATTCTTTTTTTGTGACAAAGAGTAGCTATATAATGAAATTACAGTAATCAGGGAAGGAAAAGTTGCAAGACTAGACGCCAGCTAGTCCCCTTGGTGAGGAGCTGTGATAAATGCGCCTCTATCACTCTGTCGTGACTTGCGGGTGATCGTTATATGCTGGCAAATCTTAGGCATGAGGCTGCAGCTTGTCACTGATTTCAAGGTCATGTGCCTTCCTAGCTGTTTGAGGGCAGGCTGGATATGAAGGAAGACTTGCCAGTGTATGGTAATCACTCGCAAGTTACAATAGAGTGATGGATGCACGCAACTGTTACAGACTGTGTGCATTCGTGAACCAATGCAAAAACTATTAAAAAAAATCAGTTCGTGAACTGATTTATTCATGAACAGGATATTCGTGAACCGAGGTTCCACTGTATACATATTTTTCTGAGTCATTATAGGAACACAGGAATAAATATTATTTCTTTCATGTGTGTGTGTGTGTGTGTGTGTGTGTGTGTGTGTGTGTGTGTGTGTGTGTGTGTGTGTGTGTGTGTGTGTGTGTGTGTGTGTGTGTGTGTGTCCTTTCAAATGCATACATACATATATCAGAACTTCACTTAAACGACAAAATCAAAAGACCAGCAAAAATCATACCATAAACTCATAATACAAACGCTTAGTAATTTTCACGTTAAACTCTAAAAACACGATTCAACAAAAGTTTGGTGGGTGAGTGGGAGGCGCGGCCAATCCTGAGCTGCCTCGCCACGCCCGCCCTGACCCGCATACCAGCCTCAACCTCCTATTGTGAAGTGTTTCTAATTTTCACATCTCGCCAATAACACCCTCATTTCAGCGTAACAATTTAAAGATCTGGGTGTAAAAGTTAATAAGGAAACACAGGTTGAAGGAGGAGTACTATATAAATTTTCCTGCATTTCGGCAACCCTTCACACTCTCACTCAGGAAGACATGCAGTGGAAATGTAAGGAAATATACAGTACTCCTATTCCTATCCAAGTTTCCTTGTCGCCTTTCCCACTCATCAGTTTCACCCCTATTAATCACTTTTGTTTGGCTATTTGGCAAGATTTATTCGTCTGTATCATCATGGACATCTTGGTGACAACAAGAGGCAATGAATATAAAGGATGTGTAAGTTCAAATTTGAATATGATAATATTTTTCAAATGTTCCTCTTCCCCTGTGATCTAATACACAGTGAGGGCTGGCAGACTGAAGATCCAGATGTAGTAAGTAAGCAATAATTTTGTCTTCATACGTTGTGAAGTGAGAAAACCAAGATTCCTGATGTGGTGTTCACACAGTGCAAGTCACTCAGTAGTGTTGCCTCTTGTTATGCTCCCCTGTCATATTTTTTAGGCATGCAACAACAAGCAACACACATCTGTACTGTTCAATGAGTGAGGTACGGCTGTGGTGTGTGGGTCAAGGGTGAGGTGTAACCGTGGGTGGCAGTGAGCAGCCAGGGGCAGCCCAGCGGCCCGAAGCTCCTCCCACTCCATCTTTGGCTGGTGACACGAGGGCCTGAAAGACTCTGGTCCTACGCTACTCGTCAGTGAGATCAGAGGCAGTGTGGCAGTGACTGTGTACTCTTTGGCAAGATCGTCCACTTCCAGCAGAGAGAGAATCTTGCCTGGAAGATCTCTCTGGAGTCTTCCTGCACAGGATGGCACCACCCGTCTGGGGCGCAGACGGTGCCGGGCCACGCACAGGTCAGCAGTGGTCCTTCCTAAGGCATCCAGGTCCAGATAACATTACACTTACATACAAAGGTTCTGCTCCACAAAGGCACGGCGGCACGTGGCGCTGCGCTGCGCCGCGGCAGTCGCAGCGCCACACAATCTCTCCAACAGAGACAAACCTTTACGCTATCAGGTGATTGGAATGTTAGTCTTACAGACTCAGGTAAACAAAATTATACATAGTATACATATGATCAATTTGTCTCCCATACCTTCCTGCGGCTCAGTACAAACTACAAGTGAACATTACTGCCTTCCCTGAGCCTCCATAACCCTGCAGCACTCCTCACTCACCTTACCTCCCTTGGCCCCCGCATCTCCGCTGCCGCCGCCGCTAGAACCTGCCGGCAAGGTGTGAGGCGTTGGCCCAGTGGTCACACAGCGGCCGGGACCGCTGCACCGTGAACCCGTCCCCCACCAGGTACACGCCGAGCTGGGCCGGCGTGGACTCGTGCCGCTCGGGGACGCCATCGGCCACGAAGCGGAAGAACAGTTCCTGCAGCGCGTGAGCGAAGCTTCTGTCGGCAGCGGAGTGCAGCGGCAGCAGCCCCAGCAGCGCCTCCAGGTCCGTGGTGCCGTCTGCCAGGGTGCCGGCGCGGCTGGCACGGGCGTGGCGGGCTAGGTAGGCGTACACAGGTGTGGCAGTGACGGGTGTGCGGCGGCGGTGGGCCACGGAGCGGGCCAAGGAGGCGGCGGCGGCGAGGGCGGGGCAGGTGGTGGTGGCATCACTCACCAGTGTCGTCAGCAGCAGCCAGGGGTCCGTCACCTCCTCAGAGTACCTCTCTAGGGCCGCCTCTGCTGCTGCAGCCCCGACCACAGCCACCTGCACCTCCTCCTCCCTGCGTTTTGTCAGTGGGGGCGGCCACCCTTGGTTCCCGTAGCCTGTCACTATGGCCGCCTTGCTGGGCCGCACTGTGGTCGGCGGTTCCTGAGCTGTGGAAAAAAACCTGAGGCCTTCCAGTATTGCGTCCAGCAGGAGAGAGCGGGAGGTCCCCAGTCGGCCCCTCCAGGATAGCAGGGGCTCGGCAGCCACTTGCTCTGTGGATCCTGAGGAGGAAAGAATTGTGGGAGGTGAGGCTCACAGCGTGACATAAAAGTGAGATGCCAGATTCAAACATTACGACTGTAACACTGATGGAGGGAAGGATGCAAGGTGTGGAGGGACAGGTGTGTGGTGTGGGGGTGTGGGTGTGTGGTGTGTGGTGTGTGATGTGTATATGTGGTGTGTGGTGGGTGTGTGTGGATGTGTGGTGTGTGGGTGTGAGGTGTGGGTGTGAGGTGTGTGGCAAGGAGCATGTGGACTCACCCAGGACGAGAGGCACTTGAGGCATGGCGGGCAGGAAGGACACGTCCAGGCCATCCGCCACCAGCCAGGCGTGGTGGCCGGGGCGGCGCCACTCCAGGGGCGGCGCCTCCATCACCTGGAGGGCGGGCATGGCCTCCAGGCACGCCACGGAGGTGCAGTTGAGGGACTCCAGGAGGGCTGGGTCTGCGTCCCGCCAGGAGCGCGTGGGGTGGTGCGGCGCCGCGCCGCTCAGCCAGGCGGAGTGAACCAGGTCTCGGCCGCTGCGCGATGACAGCAGCGGCCAGGCCAGCGCCGCCCCCGCGCGGTGGCCCAGCAGGGTCACCTGTGCGGGGTCACCACCAAAATGCTCCACGTTGTGCCGCGTCCAAATCAGTGCCGCCAGCAGGTCTGAGGCGCCCTGGTTCCCGGCGGTGTGTGGGTAGGTGGAGGCTGCCACTGCTGGGTGCGGGAAGAAACCAAAAGGTCCGCGGCGCAGCTGAGGCGACACCAGCACCACGCGGCGGTCCTGCACCAGCTGGGCGGCCTTGCTCACCATCCATGGCCGCTGCGCATCACCCCCCAGGCTGGCGCCGCCCACCACCACCACCACCGGGAGGGGCGTGTCGTACCCCAGTTGTGGCGTGAACCACGTCCAACAGCAGGCAGTCCTCGAAGCCCTGCACCACGCCGCCCTGCAGCACCACACACACACCACGCCTCAGGATCACGCCAACTCATCCCTATCCAACTAATAGTAAATCTTCCTGTATAGTGACTTAGATAACAACTAGCAGGCTCTCCCTAATTCCAACACCTCCCACCACCACCACCACCCTTTAAAACACACACACACACACACACACACACACACATACACACATGCATACCTGACTGTCATAACCCCAGCACGGCCGCGTCACGTTGGCCATGTAGGTGCCGGTCCAGCAGTCCTCTAGCTTGCTGTGCGGCTGTGACCGCCTGAAGCGACGCTCCCCCACGGGCGGCACAGCGTACGGAACACCGCGGAACACAAATGCTCCTCCGTCCACCATCCTGACACAAACACACACACACACACACGGGAGAGGCGGAAGAGCATTGTCAGTACAAAATATTTTTCCACACCAGGGAAAGATGAAGAAAATGGAGGAGGAGGAGGAGGAGGAGGAGGAGGAGGAGGAGGAGGAGGAGGAGGAGGAGGAGGAGGGGAAAGAAGAGATGGGGAGGAAGAGGAATGACACTTCTTTCTATGGTTTACAAACAGTAATAATTAATAAACGTACATAAAGTAGCGTGTAGTTTATATATATAGATAAAAGATGAAGAACAGGAGAAATAAAGAAAAAGAGAAAGAGGAGGAGGAGGAGGAGGAGGAGGAATGACACTTCTTGGTATGGCTAACAGACTGTAACAACCGATACTCTTGAATCAATACGTGGTTTACAAATCAAGATAAAGATGAAAAGCAAGAGAAATAAAGAAAAAAAGTCATTTACTACCATGAAAAAAAAAAAATGACACTTACTACTATGACTAACAAATATGAACCAAAACACTTCAAGTAACACGTGATTTACAAATGCAGTTTTCTACCATACCCTTGGACCAGACCGCAGGTGGTGACAGTGGTGACGTAAGGCGGCTGGATGCGAGGGTCCTGCGGGAAGGCGTGGCGTGAAGTGGAGGCCAGGGCGACGATGACCACCACCAGTACCACCAACACCACGCTACAGCCTGATGGAGGGGAAAAGGAGAATTGTGAGCGGAGAGACTAGGCTGGTAAGATACTGTATCAAAATAGCATGAAAGAAGAACGGGGAAAGGTGGAATAAGATAGCAGATTGATAGTAACTTTATTTTTGCTATTAGAAAGGATAATAAACAAGATCTTGACGTCCCCAACATAGCTGTTTGATTACACTACTCTGCTATATGCGAGTAAGGGAGACAAGAGAGAGTGTTAAAGACAGGACGGCACACTGAGGTAGAAGGGAAGGCAAGGGAGGAGGGAGAGGGGAGATAACAGAACGAGTGAGGGAAGGAAAACGAGTGAGAGGGGAAGGAAGAGAGGGAAGTGGGCACGAGGGAAGAGATAGGGGAGTGAGAAAGAAGGAAAGGAAATAGTAAACGAAGGAAGGAAGAAAGGAGGGTGTGGAAGGAAATAAAAGGAAGGAGAGAAGGAATAAAGGTGAAAGAGGGAAGGATGAGAGGAAGGCAGGAGGAATAAAGGATGAGAATTAAAAGGAAGAAAAGAGGAAGACGAAAGGAGGGAAATTTTGAGGGAAAGGAGAACTACTACTACTACTACTACTACTACAAGAATAACAACAACAACAACTACTACTACTACTACTACAACAACAACCAAAACTACGACTACTACTACTACTACTACTACTACTACTTCTACAGTCCATCCCCCCTCCTCTCTCTCTCGCTACTCACAGACCAACGACTCTGGTGGAGGCGAGAGAGGCGAGGCAGGCGGCCAGGACGGAGCGGGCGCGGCTCTTGGGGGGCGTGGGCGGCAGGTCGAGCTTGGGATCCCTCACCACAGACACCCCAGGGTCGAACAGGTCCAGGTACCGAGGCTCCCGCACCCCGACGTCGTGTATCTGAAGGAGGCGCTGAAGGAGTCACGGAGAGCAAAGGAACACAAAGGAAAATAAAATGAAGACAAGACAAATGAACAGAAAGGAAGAGAAAATTCAGATCAAGTAATAATACAAAGGAACACAAAGGAGGGTCAAATGAAGATAAAGTATTAAGACAAATGAACAGAAAGGAAAACAAAGGAAGATAAAGAAACAAAATGGAACAGAAAGGAAGATAAAGCAATGAACACAAATGAACAGCAGAAAGGACAACAAAAGGAAAACAAAGGAAGACGAACACAAATGAACAGAAAGGAAGACAAAAGGAACACATGAACACAAAGGAAGATAACAGAATAACAAACAGCAGTAACTCTATTGTTTCTTGGAAGAGAGAGAGAGAGAGAGAGAGAGAGAGAGAGAGAGAGAGAGAGAGAGAGAGAGAGAGAGAGAGAGAGAGAGAGAGAGAAAGAGAGAGAGAGAGAGAGGCGAAGGAAGATTATTATGTACTATATACGTCTTCTCTCTCTCTCTCTCTCTCTCTCTCTCTCTCTCTCTCTCTCTCTCTCTCTC
>NC_087189.1:14229881-14237381 GCF_035594125.1 Scylla paramamosain | reverse complement strand
GTGTGTGTGTGTGTGTGTGTGTGTGTGTGTGTGTGTGTGTGTGTGTGTGTGTGTGTGTGTGTGTGTGTGTTTATTGCTTTACGACTTTTTTATATTGTGTTTGTGTCCGTTGGTTCGTTCGTTCGTTTGTTTGTTTGTTTGTTTGTTTAAGTGATTGTTCATGTATTTGTTTTTGTTTTTTATTGTTTTTTTATTTATTTTTCTTTTTATATTTATTTTTTTAACTTTTTTTATTTTTTATTTTTATTTTTTTGTTTTGTACTTCGTTTTATTTCTCTCGTTACTCTTTTTATCATTATAATTTTCATTTCATTTTCTTTTTCTATTTTTGTTTACGTTTTTTTCTTTACTGTTCGTTTTTTTTTTTTTTAACAATTCTCTATTTCATTATTTTCTTTTATTTCTCTCGCCACTTTAATTTTACTATTGTTTTATTTCATATTTTTCGTTATTTTTTTTTATTTCTACCATTCATTCTTTCTCTCTTTCTTTTTTTTCCGTTTGTCTTCACTTTCACAAAAGCGTGACTGGAAACTTCAATTTTTTCCACATTTTTCTTTTCCTTTTCTTTTATTTTCCATTTTTTTTTTCAGTCTATCGTCAAAATGCAAAAAAGAAATGTTTGTTGATATTCACGCCTCGGTTTTCTTTTTTCTTTTTCTTTTCACTGTGTGTGTGTGTGTGTGTGTGTGTGTGTGTGTGTGTGTGTGTGTGTGTGTGTGTGTGTGTGTGTGTGTGTGTGTGTGTGTGTGTGTGTGTGTGTGTGTGTGTGTGTGTGTGTGTGTGCGCGAAGTAGAGGGAGTAGCAGTAGTAGTGGTGGTGGTGGTCACTCCTCTCTCTCTCTCTCTCTCTCTCTCTCTCTCTCTCTCTCTCTCTCTCTCTCTCTCTCTCTCTCTCTCTGCCTATTTTGATGGAAACTTTAGGCTGAGGCACCAAGAAAACATATCATTTATTACTCGTCCATCATTCATATAATTTCTCGCCACAGCAAAAACTTCCTTCACTCCTCCTATTCACACATATTTCCTCACAAATACTAATATTCTGTCTTCCCTGCCTGGCGACCTCTTTCCCTGACACCCTCACCACTCACACCTCCACAACTGGACCTGAACACACACAATACACCAATACACACAATACACACACACACACACACACACACACACACACACACACACACACACACAGGCCGGTGAAGCTTGTGGAAGTGTCAAGTTAACACCACCACACCACACCACCACACACCACCACACACCACCACACCATGGTATTCTTGGCGCCCAGACCCCTCACCGCCCCGCCGAGCCCCGCCAAGCCACTCCGACCCCGCCCCGTCCTGCCGCGGCTAAGGTAACAATTTCCCATCACATATTTAGCGCAGTTTCCAGGGCTTTACAGGTGTTTCCAGGTGATTTAAAGACTCAAGTGTACAGGAGTAGGTGGAGGAGGAGGAGGTGGAGGGGAGAGGAGGCGTGTGAGGGGGAGAGGAGAGGAGGAGGAGGTACGGAGGATTGGTGGAAAAAAAACTACTTCGGCTCTACATCACGATTTTTTCTTGTTTATTAGTGGAGTTTGCATTGTTTTGATATCTAATTTATTGATATAAAAGTAAAACAAGTTATAATACGTAATAAGATCTTGTCTAGCTGTGTTTTCTTTCTCGTTAAAATAACACTTTCGTCATTTTATAAATTTTCACTTTTTTTTTTTTTTTTAGCACGCCTAGGATTGTTTTGGTGCTTCATTTAAGACTAAGAAATATAAGAAATGTGCCCCCGGTAATAATATTCAATAAAATCTACTCTAACTATTCGTATTTTTAAATTTAAAATACGTCCGTTGCTATATTTGAAAAATTAGTTTCTTTATACGACGAGGAATTCGTGTTTTCTTTATTTATCTGGAAAGTAAATATTTTTTGTATTCAGAATGTGTAACATAACCTAGTCTGGCTGTGGTTTCCTTCTTGATGTTATAAGTTATTTGTGGCCCCGTTTGTAAAAATTACAGATTGTTTTTGGGATTTTTCTTTATTATTAGTCAGGTCGGAAATGTTTTTATATTCCAGATATTAGTTAAAGTTTATGGCAAGTCAAAATATATAAGATATTCCAGTCTAGCTCCATTTTTGCGAGGGGTCAATTTCAAAATGGATTAACGTACGTATATAAAAGCGGGGCGGCATCAGCTGAAGTCATCAGGGTGCCGAGACCTGGGACGTCCCTCCATTCGTCTCTCTCCATCAATGTTCAGAATATGGCATATTAGAATATACAGTACATTCCAGTGTGGGCGTCTTTCTTCTCTCGAGTTTCAAAGTGAACTGTAATACGTAAACACAAGGGCCGAATTGGACATTTTCCCTGCCTCCCTCCCTGTCTGTACATAATATTTAGCTAAACCTCCAGTTGTTTCCAGACTCATACGTGAAGGAAAGACATAATTAACCACGAAAATAGATAAATAATCCCTAAAATACCCAAAATAAGGCTTAAATAAAGTGAAGGGTCCAGCCCCGTTCAATGCGCCCACCATGAAAACATCAGGACCCAGACCGAGACCTTTCCTGCTCCCTGCCCGCGTCTCTTCGTCAACATTTCCCTCAATTTCCAGGTATTTCCAGGTGTTCTCTAGCATAAGATGTGTAGACTGTGTTAACAGCAGGTGGAGAAGGAGGACTAAATGAGGAAAGGAAGGGGAGGAGGAGAAGGAGGAGGAGGAAAAGAAGAAAATGACGAATGGAAGAGGAGGAGGAAGAGGAAGAAGGAAGGAGAAAGGAGGAAGAAAGGAGAAAGGAGGAATGGAGGTGGAGGTGGTGTGTAGAGTGGTATAATTCATAGTAATTATAAGTAATTCATAATAATGATAGTTATTTTTGTTATACTACTACTACTACTACTACTACTACTACTACTACTACTATTACTACTACCATCACCACCACCACCACTACCTCCACCTCCACCTCCCTACACCCTATCCCCTCCCCTTATACTTCCCCTTTTGTCAAACACCACCGCCCCCCCCTCCCTCCCCGAACACCTCGTTAAGACCACGTCAAGTCACTTCAATAACCCCGTCACACACACGCAAACACACCTCTCTCTCTCTCTCTCTCTCTCTCTCTCTCTCTCTCTCTCTCTCTCTCTCTCTCTCTCTCTCTCGTATTTCCATGCCATTTTATCTTTCTTCTTCTTTTTCTTCTTCTTCTGTATCTCCTTTTCTCAAATTTTCTTCTCTTCCTAATCTTTCCTCCTTCTCTATTTCCTCTTCTTGTCCTCCTCTTCTTCCCCTTCTTTCTTTCCATCTTCCTCTTCTCTCCCTATCCATCATTTTCCTCCTTGTTTTCTCCCTCCTCCTCTTCTAAATCTAGTTCTTCTCTCCACGATTTCTCCCTTTTTCCTCCCCCTTACCTCCTCCTCCTCCTCCTCCTCCTCTTCCTTCTTGTCATGCCGATCAGCACCACAGCAATTTCCTCGCGGCCAGAAAATTGACAGTTAAAAATTGAGGGTCGAGAGAAAAATTATCGTAAAAAAGTAAATAAGAGTAAATATGTAGGAAAATATTTGAAGGAAAAATATGGAAAAAGAAGAAAAAAATGTGAATATGACAGTTTTATCATTAGAGAAACACTGAGCTTATAAAAAGTGAAATTAGAATAAAAAAAAAAGGAAAAAAATATAAATAAAAGACAATTTTCAGCATTACAGCAAAACAAATACAAAAAAAAATACTGAAAAATAAGAAAACACATAAAAACACGAAACAACACAGTATTGCAATTAGAGGACACACAAAATAAATAAATAAGAGGAAAAAAATATTAAAAAATCAATAAATCAATAAAAAAAAAGGCCAAGGATACACAAAGAAGGAAAACACACAAAAAGACAACAAAAAAAGAATAAAGGGGAAAAAAACAGCGCTTATGAATACAACACGCAAAAAGTAATCAATAAAAGCAATAAGGGAACAAGAATAGCGCTATCTGGCACCCACACCGCTCCCTCTTTCCCGCCCTCCCTCTCCCTCTCTCTTTCCCTCCCTCTCCCTCTCGCTCTCTCTCTCTCACTCCGCTCTCCCTCTCTCGTCACAGCAATTCCTAGTCCACTTAATGTAAGAGTATAGTGTGAGAGAGTGAGAGTGAGTGTGTTCTGGTAAGGGAAGGTAAGAGAGAGAGAGAGAGAGAGAGAGAGAGAGAGAGAGAGAGAGAGAGAGAGAGAGAGAGAGAGAGAGAGAGAGAGAGAGAGAGAGAGAGAGAACCTGTCACTCAAAACACACACAGACCTCTCTCTCTCTCTCTCTCTCTCTCTCTCTCTCTCTCTCTCTCTCTCTCTGCAGCGCTCTTCCTTCCTCCATCCCTCACTCACTCACTCCTGTTTCCCTCCCTCCCAACCCCCTCCTTACCTCTCTCTCTCTCTCTCTCTCTCTCTCTCTCTCTCTCTCTCTCTCTCTCTCTCTCTCTCCAGGACTAAAACACCTCTGGTCACGTGTATCGATTGTGTAATCAACTCACGAAGGAGGAGGAGGAGGAGGAGGAGGAGGAGGAGGAGGAGGAGGAGGAGGGATAGTATGATATTAATAGATTTTCAATACTATTATATCAATGTTTATCTGATACATGATAGTATTTTTATTACTATTCATTCATGTCTTTCACGTATATTTATGTTGGTATAACGTGCATTTGTCTTCATTTTCTTTTCTTCCTTTCTTTTTCTTCCCTTCATGGCTAAGTTGTCCGGAAGGTTAGTCTAACAGAGGGCGGTTTGTCAAATCCATGTACCATTTTGATATATTTCCCTTGTACTGACACCGAGGCCGCCAGCGAGTCAGCCAGGTGAGGGCTCGCGGACATGGTAAGACTGACACTCGCTGGTTCATGTACTCCCGCCTCCCATTGAACCGTGTGGTGAACTTAACGTATTTCTACACACACACACACACACACACACACACACACAACAAGGGTGGTAAAATAACAAACTAACGTATTTCTACTAAAAACAGTCGTATTTCTAGTAAAACCTCATATTTCTACTAAAAATACGTGTTAACGAACGTATTTCTACTGAGAGAGAGAGAGAGAGAGAGAGAGAGAGAGAGAGAGAGAGAGAGAGAGAGAGAGAGAGAGAGAGAGAAACTATACAGCAAAGGATTATCTGAATGAAAAATAGTTACATGTTATAACAGAATAATGGTTTTGGTGGAAATAATAGTAAAAAAAAACAAATAAATAAATAAATAAATAAATAAACAATGGAAATAATAGTAAAAAAAAGACAACAAATAAATAAATAAATAAACAAACAAATAAAGTAAATGAAGCAAGTTTACGTCACACTTCAGTACACGGGAATGCGCAGACCAAAGAGCGAGTGACAGCATCAATGAGCGGCAGTGTTACCATGTCCCCTTGTTCATAAAGGCTTTGCTCTCTCACCCAAACGATTTCCAAAGGCCACAGCGACGACTAACCGAGTTATCAAAAGAGCTTCTAATAATAATAATGCAAAAATCCTATTAATCTGCCACTAGAACCATAAAAACACCCTTAAAACCAGCGTGACTTCAACAACAGGCTTTTGAAATTAGTAAGAGTGTATTTTGGAGGCGTTTCAGAATGTAGTCTCTAAGCGACGACTAGCCGAGTTATCAAGAGAGCTTCTAATAATAATAATGCAAAAATCCTATTAATCTGCCACTAGAACCATAAAAACACACTTAAAAACCAGCGTGACTTCAACAACAGGCTTTTGAAATTAGTAAGAGTATATTTTGGAGGCGTTTCAGAATGTAATCCCTCGTGTCCTTGTGTTCTCAGGCGACTAAATTATAACAGACTCGGAAACAGACTATAAACAGACTCCCCATGCACGCCACCCCATCTAGTGAGAACTCAGGGCAGTACTGGCAGAGATATCAGCAAAAGTCCGGTCTTCAGGCACTTCCGAGACTAAATAGGCGCGGAAACACTGAATGTACTGAACTCATATGGGAGTTTTATCAGCTATGTAAACAATGAATGAATGAGAATGTTATTATTTATTTGTTTATTTATGTATTTGTTTGTTATTTGCAGTGTTTTAGCTCAATGTGATTTAAATACGGCTTAGTAATTTAGATATTTTATAATTATTTGTTAGAATTTAGTAAGTGATAAAGTGTGTATTGTTGAGGAGGAGGAGGAGGAGGAGGAGGAGGAGGAGGAGGAGGAGGAGGAGGAAGAGTGCAGGTGAGAAGAAAGACGAGCGACAGTAATATAAATGCAAAATAACTCTCTCTCTCTCTCTCTCTCTCTCTCTCTCTCTCTCTCTCTCTCTCTCTCTCTCTCTCTCTCTCTTTCCATTGAAGATACAAATTATGTCACCTGGAAATTCTGCACGTGTAACACTCTCTCTCTCTCTCTCTCTCTCTCTCTCTCTCTCTCTCTCTCTCTCTCTCTCTCTCTCTCTCTCTCTCTCTCTCTCTCTCTCTCTCTCTCTCTCTCTCTCTCTCTATCTATCTCTCTCTCTCTCTATCTATCTAATTTTCTATACCACCACGTTCAGTTATTATTCTCTCTCTCTCTCTCTCTCTCTCTCTCTCTCTCTCTCTCTCTCTCTCTCTCTCTCTCTCTCTCTCTCTCCCTTTCTGTTTACATCAGCGAGGAGGAAGCAACAGTCCAGAGAGAGAGAGAGAGAGAGAGAGAGAGAGAGAGAGAGAGAGAGAGAGAGAGAGAGAGAGAGAGAGAGAGAGAGAGAGAGAGAGTGCGCTGAATGTTAAACTGTCCCGGAGTGAAAACCGACTGTTATTAGCACCCCGGCAACAGAGAGAGAGAGAGAGAGAGAGAGAGAGAGAGAGAGAGAGAGAGAGAGAGAGAGAGAGAGAGAGAGAGAGAGAGAGAGAGAGAGTTAATTGATATGCAGAGTGAGAGAGAGAGGCAATGAATGTGTGTAGCCACCAAGGAGAGAGAGAGAGAGAGAGAGAGAGAGAGAGAGAGAGAGAGAGAGAGAGAGAGAGAGAGAGAGAGAGAGAGAGAGAGAGAGAGAGAGAGAGAGTTTCCCCTTCTCTCTCTTTCCCCTCCCATCTCTCCCTTCAATATATATTTCAACCTATCATATTTTCCCCTCTTCCTCCATCACCAGCACCTGCGCTATCTCTCTCTCTCTCTCTCTCTCTCTCTCTCTCTCTCTCTCTCTCTCTCTCTCTCTCTCTCTCTCTAACTTTATTTTTAGCCACAATGGGAAAATAAAATTAAACAACTGATGTAAATAAACTCTCTCTCTCTCTCTCTCTCTCTCTCTCTCTCTCTCTCTCTCTCTCTCTCTCTCTCTCTCTCTCTCTCTCTCTCTCTTCCTCAGATACAGATACCTCACCATTCCACCACCACCACCACCACCACCTCCTCCTCCTCCTCCTCCTTTTCCTTCTCCTTTTCCTCCTCTTCCTCTTACTCATCCTCCTCCTCATCCTCCTCCTCCTCCTCCTCCTCCTCCTCCTCCTTTTAATCTTCCT
>NC_087189.1:14152381-14217381 GCF_035594125.1 Scylla paramamosain | reverse complement strand
GAAAACGACGTTAATCGCTGTTCGCAGGTAATATTCAGAGAGAGGAGAGAGATGAGAGAGAGAGAGAGAGAGAGAGAGAGAGAGAGAGAGAGAGAGAGAAGAGAGAGAGAGAGGGGTCATTCTAGCCTGTGTTGTGGTAGGTGAGAAAAGGACATGAGAGAGAGAGAGAGAGAGAGTGAGAGAGAGAGAGGATGAGAGAGAGAGAGAGAGGAGAGAGAGAGAGAGAGAGAGAGATGAGGTAAACAAACACACAAACACACAAAAAGACAATATTCCAATGAGCTTAATAACCTCATAATTCTCTCTCTCCTCTCTCTCTCTCTCTCTCTCTCTCTCTCTCTCTCTCTCCTCTCTCTCTCTCTCTCTCTCTCTCTCTCGCCGTTACCGATCAATATATGTTTCCTTACTGTGACAACTACACACACACACACACACACACACACACACACACACACACACACACACACACACACACACACACACACAGTCAATATTTTTCCGGACAGGTGGTGTGGTACAGGTAAACCTTGTAATTAGTTAAGGGGGGGAGAGAGGGAGAGGTAGAGGGAGAGGGAGGGAGAGGAAAGAGAGAGGGAGGGAGAGCGAAAGAGAGAGGGAGGGAAAGAGGGAAATGAGAGAGGAAAGAAGACTGAAAATTTCCGGCTTAATGTAACGGCAGAGAGAGAGAGAGAGAGAGAGAGAGAGAGAGAGACGAGACGAGAGAGAGAGAGAGAGAGAGAGAGAGTTATCGCACACACACACACACACAATATATATTATAGTTCTCTCTCCTCTTCCTTTCACTTCCTTCTCCCCTTCCCTCTCTCTCTCTCTTCCTCTCCCTCTCCCCCCCCCCCTTTCCTCCCACATATTCCAACGGTGTGCGGATGTTGTACTTCCGGTAGGTGAAAAAAACGTACACCAACACACACACACACACACACACACACACACACACACACACACACACACACACACACACACACACACACACACACACACACACATAGACACATATATGAAACTCTTCAAGTGTACGTGTGAAATTTAATACAGACGCTCTCGCGCGCTCGCACACATCCACACCCACACACACACACACACACACACACACACACACACACACACACACAAGGTACAGGTAATTACACGCTTCCTAACTCTCTCTCTCTCTCTCTCTCTCTCTCTCTCTCTCTCTCTCTCTCTCTCTCTCTCTCTCTCTCTCAAAGATTAGCACGTGGAAATATAACGAATAATAATAATATAATATAATAATAATAATAATAATAATAATAATAATAATAATAATATAAGAAGAAGAAGAAGAAGAAGAAGAAGAAGAAGAAGAAGAAGAAGAAGAAGAGGAGGAGGAGGAGGAGGAGGAGGAGGAGGAGCAGATGTAGTAGAAAGAAGAGGAGAACAAAATAAATAAGAAAAAGAAGAAGAGAAAGAAGACAGAAGAAAACGAAAACACAACAACAACAACAACAAGAACAACAACAACAACAACAACAACAACACTCCCCCTTTAAACTTAAGTAATACAATACATTAAACCTTCTTCCCCTCTCCCCCCCTTCACTGCCTCCCCTTTCCCCCCCTTCACTGCTTCTTCCCCTCTTTTCCCTCTTGAGTAATGCACACCGCCCTCACCTGTGTGTGTGTGTGTGTGTGTGTGTGTGTGTGTGTGTGTGTGTGTGTGTGTGTGTGTGTGTGTGTGTGTATGCAAGGCAAGAAAATATGATATGATTGTTGTTGGCGGTGGTGATGGTGGTGGTGGTAGTAGTAGTAGTAGTAGTAGTAGTAGTAGTAGTAGTAGTAGTAGTAGTAGTAGTAGTAGTAGTATTTTTATTAACATTATCATAACCATAATTTCTATTGATGTATTTTTTTTATAATGATTTAGTCACGAAATCTAACACACACACACACACACACACACACACACACACACACACACACACACACACACATTATACTTGCTAATTGATGGAAGGTAATGTGCTCACCACCTTGTTCTCTGTACGCCCACAACACTCATCAATACTGAACCAACACGTACATATCCTTGTCAACACACACACACACACATACACACACACACACACACACACACACACACACGTAGTAAGTCATATGCCAAAGTGAATTAACGAAGAATATTAAATGATGATGATAATGACGATAATAAAAACGGGAATAATAATAATAATAATAATAATAATAATAATAATAATAATAAATAGTAGTAGTAGTAGTAGTAGTAAACATCAAACATTATTAATTACACAAATACTGTCATTAGTAATATTACCGCACAACTGTATCATAAACATTACTACTACTACTACTACTACTAATAATAATAATAATAATAATAATGCTGATAATAATAATAATAATGATAATAATAATAATAAAAATAATAACCAAAAAAATAAATAACAATAATCATAACAGCACTCAATAACAAACAAGAAAACCACACAATTTACAACACACATCCTTGACACCACCACACACCAGCCACCACCACAATCACCACCACAGTCACCACCACACATCACAGCACCAGTAGTGAGGTGGCCATGTTTAAATGTCCCATCAAAATATTTCTTAACGTATCACACACAAACGACTTACTTGGCGGTTGTGGCGGCACTGGCGTTGCTAGGGCGAGGTCGCAACCCTGGGCCGCCTCTTACAACCGGTCCCGTGACACATGGCTACCCTGACATGACCTCCGCCATCACCTGACCCCACTGTTAGCAACGTGACACTCCTCGGCGGCAGACACCCTCCTCGTCACGCTGCTGCCTCCACACTGCCGCCGTCAGCCAAGCGTGTCGTACCTCACCAGCCGTCGCATCCTGTCATGACACTGTTTACCTTCCCTCACGGACACGTATTCTGTCCTCCCACGGTGTGTACTCGTCAAGAATCACTCATACTGGGATGGGTTGTCTAGTGAAGGGCTGAAATATCCGTGGAGTTATTGATTTTGTCCCCCGCAGCATCCAGCGAGACGAGATGGATGAGTCATTTTGCGTCTGGCACCGAGCGGAGTATTGCCAAATGGTCGACGGCGCCAAACATTTGCGCACTTGTGATCCTGCGAATACCTGCCGTTTTTTCCCTTTTTATCACTCCCACACTCATCGGGGAACTTCCTCTAGGGCCTCTCCCATGAGAAAATAGATCAGAAAGAGAGAGAGAGAGAGAGAGAGAGAGAGAGAGAGAGAGAGAGAGAGAGAGAGAGAGAGAGAGAGAGAGCAGTATTTATCTCATCCTCAAGCCTGGAGTAGCGTTTTGCAGCCTATTTTCCCTCACTCATCTCCCTCTCACTGTGCACTGTTTCAGACTCTCACAACACCGCCATGAGAGCATAAGGAGAGTAATGGCCTCTTCCGCACCCTCACACGGCAGCCTCATTAAACACAACACTCAGATTTGCTCCCCCTATAATCATTAGCGTGTTCTGAGCGATATTCTCATCCCCATCGCCCCTCCCGCCTGGCATGACGAAAAGCAGAGACACAGCAACGTTGTATTATGGGAAATGAAGGAATGGATCTACTATAGGGGGGAAAAAGACAGTTTCTTTGCTCATGTTTGTTTTTGTTTTGGTATTCATCGTACATGATTCGACATTGTTGTACATGCAAACGTTGTGTTGATGGCAGTACTAGTGGTAATTCTCTCTCTCTCTCTCTCTCTCTCTCTCTCTCTCTCTCTCTCTCTCTCTGATGGTGATGATGACAATGTTGTCGGTGCAATAATGGAAACACAATATAATTATATAGTACTACTACTACTACCGCTACATACTACATATCCTCCCTCCACCTGCCGCGTTCTCGACCTTGGAAGGGACACGAGACGTCGAGAAGGAAACAGATGACTTGGCGCCTATTGATGTGAAAGGGAGGACGAGGAATGCTGTGTGCGCCATGGAATGCTGAGCGCCCCAAGGAATGCTGTGTGCGCTGTGCTTGCAAGAAAAAAGTAATTAAAAACGAGAGGAAATGCAGTCCAACAAAATACTGTCTGTTCCTGTCCTTTCCAGTGTTCCTGTCCTCTCCTGTGTTCCTGTCCATTCCTGAGAACCTATTCTAAAACACTGAGCCAAACCACAACTGCTTCAAAAAGGCTGTAGTTGAAGTGACACTGGTTTTTAAGTGTGTTTTTACGGTTGTAGTGACAAATTAACAAGATTTCTATATTATTAACAGGAGAAACACTCTTGAGAACCCAGTTAATCATCTCTGTGGCCTTGGAAAATAGTCGTGGTGAGAAAGCAAAGCGTTTCTGAAATACGGACCAGAGCGTTTCAGAGTACAGACGCCCTCTGTGAGTGGCACGCAAGTAACACAGGGCAGGGCAAGACCCGAGGCTGAGTTAGATTTCCTGTCACTCCTGATCTGATGCAGGAAGTGGAGGGCGTCCTGCCACACCGCCTCGAGCACCTCGCCACCTCACCCTCACCCTGTCCTACCGACCCCTCGCCCTGCACGTGCCGGGCGAAAGGTGAGGGACCAGCGGGACTCAGGGGCGCTGCTCTCCGCTGGCTGAGGTGGTGGTAGTCAATATGGTCACCACGTCATCCCGCAGCAGTGAGGCCTGTGTGCTGAAACACTTATGTGCCGCACCTCCACAACTCTCAATAGGCTCTACTTAAAGTGATACAGATTCTGAAGGGTGTTTCTGTGATTCTTTGGGCATATTAACATTTCTACATTACTGATAGGAGAAACATTCGTGAGAGCCTGGCTAGTCATCTCTGTGGCCTTTGGAAATGTTAGTGGTAAGACAGCAAAAGCGTTTCTGAATATTGGCCCGCCAGCCATTCCACGCAGGCTGGTGACGCGCTGCTGGTGACTGTCAGTGCTGGTGAGGCGACACGAGCGGCACTCAGCAGGCAGCAGCAGGCAGCAGCAGCCAGCGGGACTGATGGCTTGGCTGCTTCATCATGTCGCCGAGTGACAGACAGACAGGCAAGGCTGCGGCAGGCCCTGGGCGCCAGCCCGGAAGTCACCAGTCAACTTGAGTCAACTTGTGGCTGGTGCGGTGTTGCAGCGTCACAACAAACCCGCAGCAACACCACAGCACACCTGCGGCCAATGCTTCGCCCCGCCACTGGCCCGCCACCACCTACAGCAGGTGCCGCCACTCAGCACAGCACAACGACCTTCCCGCAGCAGGGGGTGGAGGCCGCCGCGCCCCGAGGCCATGACGTACCCAGAAAGTGCCCGGGGCCACGTCACCAGTTCACTGTTGCCACACAGCATTCCAGCCACACTGAGGGCACCCTGAATCCCGCCGCCCCTACACCACTGTCGCCTGACGAGGGGAGTGCTGAGGCGGAGCGGCGGCGTGGAATCGTGCTGTTCTGCAGGTAAAGACAGCGGCAGCAACTCTCCAGTCTCATCCAGCGCTGCGGCTTTGTGACCACCGGCCATTGTGGTGCAGGGGAGAGATTCAAGGGAGGTTATTGATGTGGTGGTGTGGTGCAGGCAGGCGGGGCACCAGTCACCACCAGCCTGCCTCCCACATCACGCTGTTTCAAGCCTCCACACACACACACACACACACACACACACACACACACATGAATCGCATCTTAGCACCATATACCTAAACACTTCTACGCCGCACCTCCACCACATTTCAAAGACTCACTGAAGCTAAAGTGACACGGATTTTTAAGGACTGCTTTCACGCTTTTAGTAACAGATTAACAAGATTTCTACACTGCTAAGAGGAGAAACACCCTTGAGAACCTGGCTAATCATCTCTGCGACCTTTGAAGACAGTTGTGGTGAGGAAGCAGTGCTCCTAAATCTTGTCTTACCGTGAGCATCACCAATTAAGCTGTTAACACACTTTTAACACTCCTGTGACTTCCTGGCAGGCGCAGGGTCCGGGGAGGGGAACATGCAAGGACGAGGACAAGGGGTCGGGGGCGTCGGGCTGTCCCATTGCTGCTGTCGCATCGGAGTGACGGCAAGGTACAGGGTGCAGCTGGCGAAGTAGATAACTGCTGAGGTGATGAAGACATTGCGCCACGCTCCGAGGGTTTGCTGTGGGGGGAGAACGTGATGAAGGAACATAAGAGCATAAGGAAGTAACGAAAGCTGCAGGAATCCATCTATGTCAATATTCAGAAACAGTTCGGCCTGCATTTTCACTGCATCGAAAAAGCTCTAGTTGAAACTACATAGGTTTTTAAGGTTTTTTTTTTTATGGTACTAGTGACAGATTAACAAGACTTCTAGATTATTAACAGGAGAAACACTCTTGAGAGCCCGGCTAATCATCTCTGGCCTTTGAAAATAGTCGTGGTGAGAGAACGAAGTGTCTCTGAAAATAGCCTTCCATGTGGCAGTCCCTATTTGAAGTTACACGAATTTTAAGCGTGTTTTTAATGGTACTAGTGAAAGATTAACGAGATTTTTTCCATTATTAACGGGAGAAACACTCTTGAGAACCCGGCTGATCATCTCTGTGGCCTTGGAAAATAGTCGTGGTGAGAAAGCAAAATGTCTCTGAACACTCGCCCTGTATACACGTGGCAGTCCCTGTATAAAACATGCCTACCTATTTCCACCTATCATCCCCATCCATAAATCTGACTAATCATCTTTTAAGGCTCCGTAATGAAGGAAGATTTGACAGAGTGATGGATTTATGCAGGAGGAAACGAAGGGACACAAATGATCACAATGGAAGAACAAGTAAAGTAGTTTGTAATTCTTTTGTTATACTTTGCTCTATGTAATCAGAAGTGAGAGAGGCAGGAAGGTAAACGTGTAAGACGAGGAGGAAGAGGAGGATGAGCAAGATGTAACGGAAGAGGAAGGAGAGAGAGAGAAAAAAAAAAAGGGAAAACGACAAGGAGGAGGAAATGGGGAAAAAAAAAAAAAACGTAAAAATGAGAAGTTAAAAGAGGAAAAATAGAGAGACAATGTTTAGCTTGCAGGAAAAGGGAGAAAAAAGTGAAATCGAATAACAGTATCTAAGTATCAAGAGGAGGAGGAGGAGGAGGAGGAGAAAGGAAGGAGGGTGAGGTTAAAAGAGGAAGAATAAGAAGGAGAACACGTTTAACTCATGTAAAAAAAAAAAAAAAAAGAAAGAAAATAAGAAAATCATTAAATATAACATCTGAATACATATTTCCCACGTATTTACCTTCCTTCTTTGACTTTCACACGCCCCCCCCCCCCCTTCCCCCTCCCCCACACACACATAATACAAGCTTGATACCAATCTTACACACAGTTTTTTTTTTTTCTTTTTTTTATGTAAGAGAGACACTGGCTTCGGGCAACAGAGAAGAACAAAAACAACAACAACAAAGGCTCATGGAAGTGCAAGTCTCAACAGAAAGATCAAAAAGATGATCAAGATAGGAGGATATTGAAACCCTTCTCCAGAAAGAGTTCAAGTCACAGGAAGGATGCAATTCAGACGCAGGCAGGGAGTTTCAGAGTTTACCAGAGAAAAGGATAGATGATTGAGAGTACTGGTTAACTCTTCCATTAGAGAGATGGATAGAATAGGGGTGAGAGAAAGTAGAAAATTTTGTGCAGCGAGGCCACTGGAAGAGCGGGGGGGAGGGCATGCAGTCATAGTAACATCAGAAGATTTAGCGTCAAAATAGCGGTAGAAGATAGCAAGAGATGCAACATTGCAGTGATGAGAGAGAGAGAGAGAGAGAGAGAGAGAGAGAGAGAGAGAGAGAGAGAGAGAGAGAGAGAGAGAGAGAGAGAGAGAGAGAGAGAGAGAGAGAGGCTGAAGACAGTCAGTTAGAGGAGAGGAGTTAACTCTTGCATTAGAGAGGTGGACAGAATAGAGAGAGGGGGCGTTACCCAGTTAGAGAAGAGGAGTTGATGAGGGGGAAGAGAAAGAGAGGCTGAAGACAGTCAGTTAGAAGAGAGAAGTTGATGAGGGGAAGAGAGAAAGAGAGGCTGAAGACAGTCAGTTAGAGAAGAGGAGTTGATGAGGGGAAGAGAGAAAGAGAAGCTGAAGACAGTCAGTTAGAAGAGAGAAGTTGATGAGGGGGAAGAGAGAAAGAGAAGCTGAAGACAGTCAGTTGAAGGAGAGGAGTCGATAAGGGGAAGAGAGAAAGAGAAGTTGAAGACAGTCAGTTAGAGGAGATGAGTTGATGAGGGGAAGAGAGAAAGAGAAGCTGAAGACAGCCAGAGGAGATGAGTTGATAAGGGGGAAGAGAAAAAGAGGTTGAAGACAGAGGAGATGAGTTGATAAGACGGAAAGCTCTTGATTCCACCCAGTCTAGAAGAACGTCAACATGCAAATAGTGATAGAAGACAAGAGACAAATACAGCCACAACCGCTACATACCGAGTCATTTATCATCAGTCCAGTCACCACGGGGCCGACCATGCCAGTAATCGAGGAGAACATCCCGGTGAAGCCCATGAAGGTGGCGCAGAAGGTTGGGGACAAATCTTGGTAGGTAGTGAAAATTCCGGCGAAATTGCAGGAGTTAGCACACACAGACAGGATGAGCAGCACCACCACCACGTCCTTGCTGCACCCCGCCAGGCAGATTCCTACCATACACAGGGTCGGCACGTAGAACCCTGTGGAGGTGGTGGTGGTGGTGGTGGTGGTGGTGGTAATGGGATGTTGTTAGGGTTTGTGATTTGTTTGTTTGTTTGTTTGTCTGGCTTTTATGTGTGTGTGTGTGTGTGTGTGTGTGTGTGTGTGTGTGTGTGTGTGTGTGTGTGTGTGTGTGTGTGTGTAATGATGTTGGTGTTGTTGGTGTTGTTGTTGTTATTGTTATTGCTATTACTACTACTATCATAATTCGTATTTCATTATCATCTATTACCACTACTACTACTACTACTACTATTACTACTACTACCACTTCTTATACACCCACCCACACACACCCAAATACCCCCCTCCCCCCTCCCCCCCACATACCCACAACTGTCGATAGCTGTTTGATGCGTCGCTTGGTGAGGACGCGAGAGGCAGTGAGGTACCCCACCAGCAGGCCCCAGCACACACTCACGGGGCAGGACAGCAGGTAGGGCAGGGCCGCCACTATTCCGGCCTAGGGGGGGTGGGGGTGGGCATGTGTTAAAGGAAAGTCAGTACGCGTGCTCTGAATGCATGCTGTATTGCTAGTTGTTGCTGCTACTGCTGCTGCTGCTGCTACTACTACAATTACCACAGCTATAACTACTACTACTACTACTACTAATAATAATAATAATAATAATAATACTCTGCTGCTGCTGCTACTACTACTACTTATATTACCACTACTACTACTACTCTACTACTACTACTACTACTACTACTACTATTACTACTACTACTACTACTACTACTACTGCTGCTATTGGTGGTACTGTTGCTACTACTACCAATACTACTACTACTACTACTACTACTGCTACTACTGCTACTGCTACTGCTACTACTACTACTACTACTACTACTACTACTACTACTACTGCTGCTGTTGCTACTGCTGCTGCTGCTACTACTACTACTACTACTACTACTACTACTACTACTACTACTACTACTACTACTACTACTGCTGTTGTTGCTATTGCCACTGCAACAACAACAAGAAGAACAACAACAACAGCAACAACAACAACAACTACTACTACTACTACTACTACTACTACTACTACTACTACTACGATAACAACTACCAACACTACCACCATCACTACTACTACTACTACTACTACGATAACAACTACCAACACTACCACCATCACTACTACTACTACTACAACTACTACTACTCTCAATCACTCACCCAGTCAGGCATTCACTCACATTTCTGAGGTCAAAGTGCTGAATATTAGTGAGGTAGGTGGGCACCATAGTGAGGATGATGTACAGGCTGAACACGTCCCCCATACAAGTGGCCGTTTGCACCCACACTAGCGGGGAGCGGAGGAACTTCGCCCATGGGAACTTCCTCTTCTGCGCACTCCACCAGCGCCAGCAGGAGTGGAAGAAAAATGAGGAATGGATGAGACAGTGAACCGTATTCTAAACCACTCCTGCGCCGCACCTCCTCATGGCTCCAGTTGAAGTTACACGGGTTTTTAAGGGTGTTTTTACGGTTGTGGTGGAAGATTAACAGGATTTTTACGTTATTGTCAGGAGAAACACTCTTGATAATCTGGCTAATCATCTCTGTGGCCTTTGAAAATAGTCGTGGTGAGAGAGCAAAGCGTGTCTGAATGCGGGACTTGCTTTCATCTTGTGTTACTGTGGGAATAAGTGTGAGAGAGAGAGAGAGAGAGAGAGAGAGAGAGAGAGAGAGAGAGACGCATACATACAGAACAGATGATAGACTTATATAAAGACAGACAGATAAACAGATACGAAAAAAAATAGCACACACACACACACACACACACACACACACACACACACACACACACACACACATATCACAAACTTAGCAAAATAACTAGAAACAAAAAAAAATGCAAAAAAAAAAAAGTTCTCTTAAAATACAATAAAATAAAATAAACAAATAAATAAACAAATAAAAAAATGTTCACAAAGAACCTCAAGAAAAAAAAAATCACAATCATTTAGTAACAGAAAACGGAGAAAATGACATGGGTAACTTAAACACACTCACTAGTCAAAGAAAACGAAAAACATTGTAAGGGTAACTTCAACAAAAACACGACCAGAGTAGCCGCTAACACAGACACACACATATGCACAAACCTGGTCTTCTTTGGCCCTCCTCCCGCCTCCTAATATATAAAGCATCTCTTCCTTGGATATCCGCGGGTGTACCTCGGGCGTCTGGTAAATGAGGGCGTGCCACAGGACACTCCACAGCAACCCAGCGGCTCCCACCACGTAGAAGGGCGCCGGCCACCCTCCCAGCCACTCTAATTCGCACAGCCACCCCGCCAATACCATGGACGTTACTGTTCCTACATTCAATCCTGTAGGTGCGAGAGTGTGTGTTTGGGTTTGTGTTAGTACTGGGTAGTAGTGGTGGTGGTGGTGGTGGTGGTGGTGGTGGAGTACAAGAAGAAGAGGAAGAAGAAGAAGAAGAAGAGGAAGAAGAAAAAGAAAAAGAAAAAGAAGAAGAAAAAGAAAAAAAGAAAAAGAAGGAGAAGAAGGAAAGAAGAGGAAATTAAAGAAAAGAGGAGTAAGAAGAGGAGGACGAAGGAAGGAAGGAGTCGGAGGAGAAGGATGAGGGGAGGAGAAGAAGAAGAAGGAGAGAAGAAGAAGAAGAAAGAAAAAAGAAGACGAAGAAGAAGAAAAGGAAGGTAAAGGAAATGAAAGAAAGAAAAAAAAACATTATCATCATCATCATCATCATCATCACCATCATCAAGAAATATAGGCGCTACAAATTGTGACACATCTAGGCAAGTATGCACAATTTAGACTGAGCGTGGGCGAGACTCACCTGTAAGAATTATGGCGAAGAATTTGGCTCTTTCTTCAGGAGGGAACCATGCTACGATGACTGTGTTGAGTGCTGGCAGTACACCCACCTAGAGAGAGAGAAAGAGAGAGAGTCCACCAATCCTCTGTTAGTATTCTCGTATCCAGCGACTCATTTACGTTAGCAAAAATTCTCAAGGTCAGTAATCAGGACAGAACAAGAAATAATGAGTTTAAGCTTGAAAAAAGTTAGATTAAAGAAAGAGATAGAAAGGAATTGGTTCTCAAATGAAATGGTAGATGACGGAAGGGACTCAGTAATCAGGTTGTTAGTGCTGAGTCATTAGGGAGCTTTTAAAAGAAGGTTAGACAAATTTATGGATGGGGGTGATAGGTGGAAAAAGACAGGCGTGTTTAATTCAGGGACTGCCACGTGTAGGCCTGATGGCTTCCTGCATCAACCCTCATTTTCTTATGTTCTTATTAAGTATAAGAGGAAAATGAAAAGAAAAGAATAGGAAACAAAAGAAAAGACAAAGAAGAAGAAGAAGAAGAAGAAGAAGAAGAAAAAGACACTTATTTTCTTATGTTCTTATTAAGTACAAGACGGAAAAAAGAAAAGAATAGGAAACAAAAGAAAAGACAAAGAAGAAGAAGAAGAAGAAGAAGAAAAAGAAGAAAAACTGAAAAAAATCTAGAAAAAAGACAAACAACAACAACAGTAAGCAGCAGCAGCAACAGTAGTAGTAGTAGTAGTAGTAGTAGTAGTAGTAGTAGTAGTAGTAGTAGTAGTAGTAGTAGTAGGAAAAGGAAAGAAAAGAAGAGAAAAGACACGAAAGAGCTCCCCATCTACTCACCACTCACTCACCAGACACACGCCCTGCAGCACCCTGAGGCCGATGAGTACCCAGATGGACATGCGGGCCGCGACGGGGGACAGCAGGGACATCACACTAGCGCAGGCCAGCATCACGCCTAACATTCGCTTCCCACCGTACACCTCCACAATGCGACCATTGGGCAGCGACATGATGGCACACCCAAAGTTCATGGCGCCCTGGAGCAACCCCTGCATCTTCTCGTCCCAGTCAAACTCCCCAGGCTGACGGTGAGGGGCGGAAGGAGTTCATGGGCAGTCAGTTGGTTAGGTTAGATCAATGTTTCTCATACTGAGCGCCACATACAGTGCTTAGGGGTGCCACAGACAGTGTCCAGGGGTGCCACAGACAGTGTCCAGGGGTGCCACAGACAGTGTCCAGGGGTGCCACAGACAGTGTCCATGGCTGCCACAGACAGTGTCCAGGGGTGCCACAGACAGTGTCCAGGGGTGCCACAGACAGTGTCCAGGGGTGCCACAGACAGTGTCCAGGGGTGCCACAGACAGTGTCCAGGGGTGCCACAGACAGTGTCCAGGGGTGCCACAGACAGTGTCCAGGGGTGCCACAGACAGTGTCCAGGGGTGCCACATACAATGTCCAGTTCAGGGATACCACAATATTATTATGAATTTAGTCTTCGCTACATTGTTTTAAAATACACTTATAAAAGAGCGTGTGCATAAGTTAACCTATAATTAATTATCATTGTAAGAAGCACAAGCCACACTTCCTGAGTCGTCTCCCTTGCCCTTAGCCGCCTTACGCCTTACCTCCATGACCTCAGTGGTGTTCTGGCCGTCGGGGAGGGGACACGCATCCTCCGTCTCCTGCTGACTCACACCGCGCCGCCCCACCATGGCCACGATCGTCACTGACAGTATCGTCTGCATCATGAAGTCCAGAATGACACAACACAGTGCCAGGAAGGCCACGCTGTGTCTGGCACCCCAACATTTTCTTCTCAGTGCGCGTGGATCTGCTTTCTTCTCTTCTTATGAGAGAGAGAGAGAGAGAGAGAGAGAGAGAGAGAGAGAGAGAGAGAGAGAGAGAGAGAGAGAGAGAGAGAGAGAGAGAAGGTTCAGTACAGGGTGCAACATGAGTTTCTGCGGATACTGCCAGAGGTGAGAGCACAGGCTCTCCTAAGTGGGAAAATATTCTAAGCACACATGCATTTAGAGGCATTGATTAGCAGTGGTATGAAATTCAAGTGTGGCCAGGTGACAGATACAACGGCCGGGCACCTCTATTTGCATTCAAAGGGCGATCCCTTGAGGCAGGGGTTGTTGCCTGGAGGTCCACGGGTCCCCCAGGGTTGCGCAGGTGTGTCTCAGTGACCGTGAAGGTCAGCTGGCAAATTAACATTTATATTCACAAAATTTTTGTATGAAGTTGTTATATTTTGTTAATATATAACGTTATGTAATGTTTTGTATTTTGGTTATTGAGGAAAAGCAATAAATCTGCAGGGCGGCGCGGGATGCCGCTGTGGTAAAAGAAAGTTGTCATCGTCGCCAGTTTTGACTTCTGGAGTGCTTCCCCACTGGAGGAAATGAAAGGCAACACATCCTGCCGCTCTGCCGCCGCCGCCTGCAAGCGTCGCTGCAGTACAGCCGACATCGTGTGCCACCCCACGCTGTGCTCACCCCTTCCCTCTCTACATCTACGGCGCATCACTGATCAGGAATATTTCCATATACTTGCCGACAAAGACTGCCTCGGTGATAAAGACCTTACCAAAGATGACCTCAAAGAAAATGTTATGAAATGAATGAAACTCGAAGAGCCGTGAAGAAATGTGGTGAAGAAATGTGGCGTCGTGCGTTGACACGCCTGGCCTCGCGTGGTGAAGCGTGATGGTGGTGCTGTGGCAATGTGTGCTGGCGGTGTTGTGGCAATGTGTGCTGGTGCACGCCTTGGTGAGTCCGGGAATTTCCATCAAAGCGAAGAGTCAGTTGTGAGCGGTGTGCAGGATGGCGCGCGTGTCGCCTCGTCAAAAGCCACGACCCAATTTATTTTTTTATGAAATCCGAACAACTTTCTCATTGAAATAAACTTGTTAGCATTTTTTTTTATACAAGACGATTGTAATTAATTTTGACATGGAATGAACACAAATCTGTACATGAAAAAAAGTGAGGATTTTCTTGGTGTACTTTATCCATACGTGCATTTCTGACGCTGCATGAGTCATTATTCTTTTAATAAAATAAAGAACATTCATTGCATGCAACGTTGTGTGCACTCCTTGGGAGTGCAGGCCTGGTGACTTCTTGCAGCTTGCCTTATGTCTCCACCACTGTGTTCATAACTTCCATCAGATTCTCAAAGCGGTCCGTGGGGTGAAGAACTACATTAAGAGCCTCATTTGGTGTATCTCCACGATCCTGACATTAATGGCTGTCTGCACACACCCCTCATCCCTCACTCCTCACGCCAGAGCTGGGATGCCTGCTGCGGGATGCCAGTATCTAAGTGATCGAGGCCACAAGTCACTAAATCCGCCACTCTCGCTTCCTCTGTGCCTCGTGCCTCCCCGTCATCACGAGTCCTCTGTTGGAGTGATGACGTCTTCTCCCGAACCTCACAACAGGTGGACTCTCAGCACATCACACGCAATGTTTAAGGAGATTTAACAGTGGGTGTAATAACCGAAAAAAAGAGGAAAATAAATAAACTGGTGGACTCTCAGGACATAAGACGCAATATTTAAGGAGGATATTTGACAGTGGATATAATAACAGAAAAGAAAAGGAAAAATAAATAAACATGGTGAAGGTGAAGGTACCAATTTCAATGTTTTTTTTTTTTCTTTCTTTTTTTCCTTAGACAATCTCAGCTGTGTGCAATGTCCTTATTTTGGTACCACAAGCCACACAAGTTCAAGGTCCCATCACAAAAATAAATAGAAATAAACAAATAAATAAATAAATAAATGAGAACTACCATTTCCAGAGGTCACAGAGGCAACTGATTCGGTTCGGTTGTTTTTCCCAACTGGTAATACAGAATACTAGTTAATCTATCATCAGAACCATGGAAACACCTTGAAAACCCTCTGTAACTTCCATTACAGCTTGGCAAAACTGCTTGAGACAAGACGCCAAAAGTGTTTCAGAAGAGTACCATTTTAAAACGATATTCTAAAACGCTCCTGCTCTCTAGCTGAAGCTGCAGTGGTTTTCAAAGGCTTTTTTGCAGTTTTAGTGAGAGATTAATAAGATTTCCACAGTATGAACAGGAGAAACACTCGTGAGAACCTGGCTAATCATCTCTTTGGCCTTTGAAAATACTCGTGGTGAGGGAGCCATTATGTATTCTGAAACACTTCTGTGCCGCACCTCCACCACTTCTCAAAACCTAACCAAACCTAACCTAACCTAACCAAACCTAACCTAATCTAACCTAACCAAACCTAACCTATCCTAACCTAACCTAACCTAACCAAACCTAACCTAACCTAACCAAACCTAACCTAACCTAACATAACCAAACCTAACCTAACCTAACATAACCAAACCTAACCTAACCTAACATAACCAAACCTAACCTAACCAAACCAAACCAAACCTAACCTAACCAAACCTAAGAAGAAGTTACACAGGATTTTAAGAGTGTTTTTTTATGGTTCTAGTAACAGATAGTAATAGAAGCCTTGTTGACTTCTACACTATAAACAGGAGAAACAGCCCTGAGAACCCTGCTGATCATATCTGTGGCCTTTGAAAATAGTCGTGGTGAGAGAGCAAAGCGTTCACTAACACCATTGCCTTGACTAAGAACTTCCTGCAACAACAACAACAACAGGGGCAATCCACCAGAATACGGGCCTTTTTAATAATAAATTCAAGAGAACCTGGTGGTGGACTTACCCGGCGGCTGCTTGTGGTTGACGTCCGGGGTGAGGAGAGAGGCAGGGAGTGTAGCAGGGACTGAGACTGTGTTATCCGCGACTATCATCAGGGCGTCACAAGCAGACACTGGAGAGAGAGGCAAGATTCAAGTTTAATAGGGAACTGCTTTTGCATTTTTTTAGTTTCTACGTCCGTTTTCCTTTGTTTTATTATGGCCAGAACGGTGCCAACTAACGAAAGACTGAATGGACGCCCTTCCTCCACATCGGACCGTGGGCACAAAGGATTCGAACCCGTGCGCATGAAGACCCCTCGATCCCCAAAGTAAGCGCCGTTCCAGTGCACCACGGCGGCACTTCATAACGAGGACAATAAGTGCTCATGTCATCCTTCTCTTCCTTCTCCTCCTCCTCCTGCTGCTCTCTAGTTCAAGTTGCAGTGGTTTTCAGAGGTGTTTTTACGGTTCTAGTGACAGATTAATAAGATTTCTACAATATGAACAGGAGAAACACACGTGAGAACCTGGCTGATCATCTCTGTGGGCGCATCTCCACTACTAAGAGCGTTTTTTTTTTTATGGTTCTAGTTGGACAGTTGGACTTCTACACTATAGACAGCTACACTAAAAACACTGCCTCCCTTCCCACAATCTCATCATATTTCCCCCAACAGAGTAAATCAGAGGCAGTTTGGTCAGAGCATTAGTAGGGAGAGCAACACAGCACCGGTAGTTCACGTATTCAGACACGCTTCTCTCTCACCACGACTGTTTACAAAGGCCGCGGAGATGATTAAAGTGTTTCTCCTCTCGATAGTGTAGAAATCCTGTTAATTTACCACTAGAACCATAAAAAAAATACCTTAAAAATTAGTGTAACTTCTACTAAAGCCTCTGGAAGCAGTGGAGGCGCAGCGCAGGTGTTTCAGAATGCGGTTGTGTCAAAGTTTCGACATCTGCAGGGTTGGACAGATCGAAGTGATGAAATGCGGAAGGAAGAGGAGGAGGAGGAGGAGGAGGAGGAGGAGGAGGAGGAGAAGAAGAGGAAGAGGAAGAAGGAGAAGAAGAAGAAGAAGAAGAAGAAGAAGAAGAAGAAGAAGAAGAAGAAGAAGAAGAAGAAGAAGAAGAAGAAGACAACAACAACAACAACAACAACAACAATAACAACAACAAAAAGGAGGAGGAGGAGGAGGATACGAAGACGAGGAAGACGGATAAAAAAAAAAAAGAAAAGTATAATTCAACTAACTTTCTTCCTTCTCGTTTCAATAATTTCTCACACCAGACTTTTTATTTATTTATTCATGTATTTATTTATTGATTTACTTATTTATTTATATTACGGTTAATTTAAGTTTCGTAGCCACACAGAAGGTTCCGAGGCACGAGACACACTAGGCTAGTCTGTAATATGCTGTAACCTCATTGACCCTCTAAAATACAGAACTTAAGCAGAAATTCATCTTTTTAATACATTTTCTCCATTGCGTCCTCTCATTATCTGGAATGTTACGTTATGTATCACTGTAATCATGTGTGTGTGTGTGTGTGTGTGTGTGTTTGTGTGTGTGTGTCTAAGCAAGTCGTACCATCATTATATTTGCAGTCATCTTTATATTTTTTCTTTCCTTTTCTTTTTTTTTTACATCTAATAAAAAAGGTGTTCTAATATTTACTCCTACCATTAATCTTATCAATCTCCATCTTCCATTTTATTTCTTCCGCTTTTCATTTCTTTTCCTCTTAATTTCTTATCGCGTTTTCTTTCACGCTCTTCTTCTTTTTTCGCTTGTAGTTTTGTCAGCCTCCTTTTCACCTCTGTTACCATCTGTGTAGCATTTAGCCAGTAATACAGTTTTTTTATGAAGTATTTTAAATCTTTCTACTTTTCTTTTTCATCTACCTTCCTGCTAATTTCTACACACGTAAGTAGGCATCATATTTTACTAGTCACTAAAATTCCTTGTAAACTAATGCGTGATTTAATTTTTCACTCATAACTACAGTGCAATCCTTTAAGAGTTTTTTTTTTTTTTTTTTAGTTATCTTGCTACCTTGTCTCCTGTTGTTCTTCCGTTTTTACCTGATAATGAGTGAGTGAGTGAGGGCGTCAGTGAGTGAATGAGTGTGTGAGTGAGTCAGAGTGAATGAACAAGTAGGTGAGTGCGTGAATGAGGGAATGAGTGAGTCAGTGAGTCGGTGAATAAAAGTAAGGTTCATTGTATTAATCCATTTCATTATATAACAAGATGCAAAACACACACACACACACACACACACACACACACACACACACACACACACACACACACACACACACACACACACACACACACACACACACACACACACACACACACCATCAAGACACAACCTTTACGGAATAAACATTTCTCTCACATTTTATCAAGTCAATCTTTCTAAAAGCAAAATTCAGTTTTTTTACATAGTCTAATACAAATTACAAGTGTTTTCAGGTGCATTTACATGATTCAGTGATAGTTTACACTGGATTCTTTCCATAGTGGGTGAGGAAAACATTTGTGGTAGAGTAATATCTCAGTGGCTTTTAAAAACATTCCTTGTGAGAGAGACTACTAGCCTCTAAAAATACTGGTCCATATTTCACGGCGCTGCAAAAATTAATCCCGCGACGCTCAAGTCTGCCCACCAAGGAAAAGTTACTGAGAGGTGGAGAGTTATGACGGACTGTTTAGAATGTTAACTTTATGTAGCAGTTCGGGAAGTTTAGGTCGGTTAAGAAGAGACATATTTGTTAAGAAGAGATATTTGTGGTTTTCAAGGTATTTCTAGTATCCAAGGTATTTCTAGTTTATATATATATATATATATATATATATATATATATATATATATATATATATATATATATATATATATATATATATATATATATATATATATATATATATATATATATATATATATATATATATATATATATATATATATATATATATATATATATATATATATATATATATATATATATATATATATATATATATATATATATATATATATATATATATATATATATATATATATATATATATATACGAGTATATATATATATATATATATATATATATATATATATATATATATATATATATATATATATATACAGTATTAAATATATAGGTATTAAAGGAATAGGTTTTGCAATTTCTAGCCGGTTTATTAAAGATTGGCGGTGGCTGTAGAACAAGTAAAGGTGTCTCAGAGTGATTAGTTATTAAGGAAAGGCGTACCAAATAGCAGTCAAACGGTTAAGAAAGAAAGGAGAAAGAATAATAAAGGGAAGTGAGGAATAAGAAGGAAAAGGAAAATAATGACGATGAGGAAGCAAGAGAAAAGGAGAAGGCTATTAAAGTGATATGTTACCCGAGTATTAACCTTGATCATGACTGTGAGTTTTGCCTACAGTAAGCAAACACAAGCTTCTCCTTTCCTGCAACACAAACGGAAACGGTGACAGAAAACGCGAAACCTTGAGTGAGGTAAGAGGAGATTTAACTTATTTATTTATTGATTTTTTTTTATTTATTCCTTTGCTTATCAACGAAATGACGTGTTTTACTTCCTGGTGTATAATTTAAAACGCTTCTCCCATCACACACACATTTTAACTCGAGAAGCCACACAGCTATTTAGGGTGAAATGTATAATTATTAAAACCATCAAGTAAGAAATGTTGATTGGTGGGAACACTACAAATGATCGAAAGTGTATATTTTTTTTCCTTGCTCCCTTCCTTCTTTCCTTCTTCTCAACTTGGGCAGAAGAAAAAATAAATCAATAAAACTAAAAGCGAGTCTTAGCTAACTGTGTAACTATTGATTAAGAGGAAGACTTTCACTGCAGCTGCTCTATCGAAACGTGTCCGTAATTATCAACCTCATAATTTTGACCGGTGAAAGCAACTGTAAATAATTTTATCGTGATTCATATATATATTTTTTTTTTTCCTTCCTTCTATCCGTTCTTCCTAACTTGATTTCTTTCACCTTCTCAACTCCGATAAGAATATTTTTGTGCACGTTTTCTTTTATCGAGCATGTGATGAAGTGTGGTGATAGTGTAGCGAAGGTGAGGTGATGATGATGGTGATAGTGATGGTGATGATAGTGGTGATAGTGGTGATAATGATGATGATAGTGGTGATAGTGGTGATAGTAGTCATGTGTGGTCATTGTGGCGATAGTGGTGATGAAGGAGATGGTGGTAACACTGGTGATAGTGATGATGTGCAGTAATAGTGGTGAGAGTGATGATGATGGTAATGTGTGGTGATAGTGATGATGATGGTGACGGAGTGGTGTTCGTGGTGATAATGGTGATATGTGATGACAGTGGTGATAGTGATGATGACGGTGACGGAGCGATGTTCGTAGTGATAATGGTGATAGTGGTGATAGTGAAGATGGAGTGTTGATAGTGGTGATGTGTGGTGATGCGTAGAATAGCGATGGAGTGGTGTTCGTGGTGATGATGTTGATAGTGGTGATGGTGGTGATGCGTGGTGATAGAGGTGATGTGTGATGGTGCGTGGAGATGGAGGTGATAGCGGTGATGTGTGACGTGGTGATAGTGACGATGGGTGGTGATAAGTGACGGACAATGTGTGATAAAGACACTATTGAATCACAGTAAGAAGAGTGTAAGAGTGTAAGAGTGTAAGAGAGTCACCCACAACAAAGGCATCACAAGACAAGTAACAGTCACTAACACCCGCGGCTGTCCCCACTCACCCACCAAGACAACTAACAGGCGGCAGTGGTCAAAACGAGGCGGTGTAGTGATGCTAGGTGGGCAGCTAGAGTGAGCTAAGTGGGGGTTGCTGGCTGTCCCCACTCACCCACCAAGACAACTAACAGGCGGCAGTGGTCAAAACGAGGCGGTGCAGTGATGCTAGGTGGGCAGCTAGTGTGAGCTAAGTGGGGGTTGCTGGGTGTGTTCAGTGTGCTAACTCTTGTGTGGGGGTATGACGTAACTGTGATCACGTGCAGGGTCTGGCAAGGCAAGTGTTCGTATTCCCAAATGTTTCGACGTTTTTATTTTGACTGCTTTGAACAGCTGTAGTGGAAATTATTAGGATTTTCTCGAGGTTGAGTTCATGGTTCAGGTAAAAGATCACCACGAATTTTACACCAACATTAAAGTAAAAACTAACTGTCTATGCGTTCTTGGAAAATTCTCCTTATGAAAGCTCTACACGTTTCAAAATGTATGTCAAGGAACACTCACTCCCGCCACGCCCACTCCAAGGAGAAATTTCGACAACTGCCAACAAGATCATTTACCCTCATAAAAAAAAAAAAAAAAAAAAAAAAAAAAAAAAAAAAAAAAAAACTAGTTCAAACTGACTTTCCCTGGACTAGCAACTTCAGCGGGCTTTCTCTCTTTCATGCCTTTTGAGTGGAGCCCCCCATACATGTGAAGCATAAGAACATAAGAACATAAGAAAATAAAGGCTGGTGCAGGAAGCCATCAGGACTACACGTGGCAGTCCCTGTCTGAAACATATCTATCTATTTCCACCTATTATCCTCATCCATATATTTGTCTAACCTTTTAAAGCTCCCTAATGACTCACCACTAGCAACCTGATTACTGAGTCCATTCCATTCATCCATCACTATTTGAGAACCAATTTCTTCCTATCTCGTTTTTCAGCCTATATTTTTCAAGCTTGAACCCGTTTATTCTAATTATTAATGCTAAAAATTTGCTTACGCCCCCTTGTTATAACCCCTATACTACCTAAAGACTTCTATCAGGTCCCCTCTTAACCTACGTCTCTCTAATAAGTGTAAATTTAAATAACTTCAGTCTCGTTGAATTTACATTCCTTAGAGACACGTATGTTGAGAGAGGACCTGATAGAAGCCTTTAAGTGGTATAGCGGTTATAAAGCATACTTCATACAAGGACAGATAAGGTCCCTGTACAGAAGTAGCAGTTAGGACGGGGTGAGAAAAACTGGTGGAGAACGCTTAACTTCATGAAAGCTGTTTTAGCTATTGATGAGATGTGAAGTATCCAGTTTAGATTATAAGTAAAGGACAGACCGAGGATGTTCAGCGTAGAAGAAGGGGACAGTTGAATGCCATTGAAGAAGAGGGAAAAGTTATCTGGAAGGTTGTGTCGAGGTAACAGATGGAGGAACTGAGTTTTTGAGGCACTGAACAATACTAAGTTTGTTTTGCCCTAATCATAAATTTTTAGAGAGATCAGACGTCTGTGGCTTCCCTGCATGAGCTGTTTACTTCCTGAAGGGATGGACGTCTATTGAAATAACACTGTAAACTTTAGAATGCTATCATCAACGTAGGAGTGGATAGGAAAAAAAGTTTGGTTTAGAAGATCAGTAATGTGTATTAAGAAGAGAGTGGGTGACAGGACAAAACCCTGAGGAACACCAGTGTGCATGTGTGGTCATCTCTTATCTCTTGCGTGTCTTGATCTCTTTACAACACAGAAAAAAAGAAAAAAATCCACGTTTCCTACAATCAACACAATCAAGATAATGACTTTGCAGAGTGGAAGATTATGAGCCTGGACATGCGTGGGGCTGCCGGCTCATCACGCATTCATAAAGGTTCTGGTTAAAGTGCTACAGGTTTATAAGGGTGTTCTTATGATTTCAATGGCAAATAAACAAGGCTTCTTCATTATCAACAGAAGAAATACTCTTGAGAATCTAACTAATTATCTCTGCGGCCTTGGAAGATTGTCGTGGTGAGAGCAGAGCGTTTCTGAATGCGTACCATGCTCCCGTGCCGCACCGTCCTAAATCATGTTTCTGTGAACCAGCACACTAACTATAACAACAACAATGACCTGGTTTTTATAGCAGGAAACTTATACTTGTGTGCACTAGTACCACTGCTATCATAACATAAGCACACACACACACACACACACACAGTCACACGCACGCACGCAAGCAGGGGCTCCCGTCATCTCCTCTCTCTACAACCATGAAGCACATAAGCAAAGGAAGAGAACCAGTTGCATTCACACATGGAAACTAAAACTCACGGTTACCCTTCAGAGTACAGTGTTTGAATATGAATGACAGAAAGCACCACCTCCACCACCACCACCACCACCACCACCACAACAACAATAATATCAGTAACAACAAGGTTCTTACTGCACTAAACAGGATCTCTTGAAATCTTATGAGTCTCTCTGGCAAAATTAGGAGCATGCCAGAGTATCAGAGAGCACTTGTGTATTGCAATGAACCTTCTCTATGCTTTACTCGAACCATAAAATTCATATCAGCCAATCAATCTATCAATAAGTTGTTCCTTGGTTTCTCATCTTACTTTTCGTGTTTTCATTCTACTCACCGTTTCGCTCATCCATGTCCCTCCTCTAACGATTCTTATAAGTTCTTTGTCTTTCACCAGTACGTGACCCTTCATCTCATGTTGTTCTTTTATTTTTTCCATATATTTATTACAGTATTCATTTTATTTTTTCTCTGTTGCTATCCGTTGTCCGCTTGTGGTCGACTATTCTTGTTTTCATCGGTTTTGGCTCCCGGACCGTGATTCACCAAACATACTGAACCGGCTATACACTATTACGACCTGCGGGCTGCCTGGGTCGTGTTTCAGAATGCTTTGGGTCACCATCAGCGCTGTTATCAAAGCATACAAAGATTATTATGTGCATGGGTTTTCGTGTTTCGTTTTTTTTTTTTTTTTTCATTGATAACGTAGAATCTTTGATAAACTGTTATGACATCCATGAAAACAAAATGAACGAAAAAAAATGCTTTGGGTTAAAATCAGCGCTATTATTAGAATACGTAGTTTCTCTTTTTTTTTTTTATCTCTCTCGATGTTGATTATTTCAGTGATAACCCAGAGTTCTAGATAAACTTACGACACACATGAAAAAAATAAAAATAAAATGTCTTTTTTTTCAGTGATAACGCAGAATGCTTGATAAACTTGACATACATGAAAACAAAAAAGTAAGTCATGTTTTTTTTCAGTGATAACGAAGAATGCTTGATAAACTTATGACATACATGAAAACAAAAAAAGTAAGTCATGTTTTTTTTAGTGATAACGCAGAATGCTTGATAAATTTGCCACTCAAAACAACAAAACAAACAAACAAACAAACAAACAAAACAAAAAACAAAATAAACGAAAAAAAAGACATAAAAGTCCACTGAGGTGCCACTCCCTAAAGAAAGGTCAAAAGGATGATAAAAAAAAATAAAATAAAATAAAATAAATAAATAAAACTGAGGTTAAACTATATTGAAAACTACAATATCTTCCACTAGATCCTGTGTAAACATGAAAAGCGGCTGGGATGAGACGCCGAAACGATTCAGAATGTATAGAATTTCCTACCCGCCAGTCCGTAACTTCAAAGCGCACCACGAAAAAAAAAAAAAAAAAAGAATAAATAAATAAATAAATAAATAAATAAATAATAATAAATAAATAAATAAATAAATAAATAAATAATTAAACACTTGAAGCAATTAGCATACCTTCATTGGCCTTCCATTTCCCCCCCGCATTCTAAAACGTTTCAAAGCAGATGGGAAAATAAAAACACTCACTCCACAAATTCGTGTCTAAATGCTGCAGTTTATCACACAACCTGACTCTCTAGGAAATTACTCGTTCCAGACCCTTACGACCTTACAGCACCCAAATTCCACTACATTCAAAAGGCTCTAGTTAAAGTGACACGAGTCTTTAAGGACATTTTTACGGTTCTAGTGGCAGATTAACAATATTTCTACATTACAAGCGGGAGAAACAGTTTGGTAAATAGTCTTGGCGAGAGAACAAAGCCTTTCTGAATACGGGCCTGAAGTTTCCTTGGTTCACACTTACTGGTGACGGGAGCAGTTTGCGGTGAGGAATGTTGATCAGTTGTAGCGACTTGCCATGACGCGACCCCCTGCAAGACAGATACAAGACCACTGACTGAGCAACAACAAGGGAAGCAATCTGATAACACGTTAGACCATTAGTTGCTTATCACAAATGACCAGAAAGGAAGGCAAAAGAAACATAGATGAATACAAGCCAAGATAAAAACAAATGAACAGAAAGGAAGGCAAAAAAAAAAAAAAAAAACTCAAAAGGAGACAGGAAAAACAGCTTTATATATATATATATATAGAGAGAGAGAGAGAGAGAGAGAGAGAGAGAGAGAGAGAGAGAGAGAGAGAGAGAGAGAGAGAGAGAGAGAGAGAGAGAGAATTGTTGGGATGATGATAAAGAAAAAAAAAATAATAATAATAAAAACAATAATAATAATAATAATAATAATAATAATAATAATAATAATAATAACAATAAATATAATAACAATAATAGATAATAACGATAATAATGATAAAACCTAACGAATTATTTTCTTTTATTCATAAATGTGGTTTAATTTCTCTCTCTCTCTCTCTCTCTCTCTCTCTCTCTCTCTCTCTCTCTCTCTCTCTCTCTCTCTCTCTCTCTCTCTCTCTCTCTCTCTCTTCTTCCAGCATGTGCTATCTGCCCTGCAACACTTGGTGCGTGTGTTGCAGGACAACAACAGGTTTGTGTGAATTTCTTTTAAGATAAAACACTAAACGTACTTCTGCAGGTTGTTTGCAGTGACATAAATGTCTCCTCTTGATTTTTTTTTTTTTTTAGGGCGTTACATGTCATTCCTTTTGCTTCCTGCAACGCCCGTACAGATTTTCCCTGGTTTGTTTGTTTGTCTTTTTATCTGTTTGTATGCTACAGTAACTATACCCAAAAACTCCTTCATTAATAGAAAGCGTCAAAATCTTTCAAGATCTAACTCCCCTCGTGACTTCTGGCATCTAGCCAAAAACATCTTTTCCTCCTTTATTTCAACCTGATGGCACCACTGCCATCTCATCTATTTCTAAAGCTGAACTCTTCGCTCAAACCTTTGCTAAAACCTCTAACTTGGATGATTCAGGACTTGTTCCTCCCTCTCCTCCACCCTCTTACTACTTCATGCTACCCATTAAAATCCTTCACAGTGATGTTTTCCATGCCCTCGCTGGCCTAAACCCTCGTAAGGCTTATGGACCTGATGGGGTCCCACCTATTGTTCTCCGAAACTGTGCCTCCGTGCTCCCACCTTGCCTCCTTCAACTCTGTCTATTAACATCTACCTTTCCTGTTAGGTCTAGTTGCTATTATTATTATTATTATTATTATTATTATTATTATTATTATTATTATTATTATTACTATTGTTATCATTATTATTAGTATTATTATTACTATTATTGTATTAGATTTTTCCTTTTTCTCTTTGCCTGGCCTGTGCCCGCTGTCAGGTGGATGTGGATGCTAGGTAAGTTTATTTGATATTCATATCTGGAGGATGTAGAGGAGGATATATGAATAGGAGAAATTGTACGTATTTTTTTTTTTTTTTTCATTATCCATGTATTATTATCATTACTTTTATTGTAGCCTTTCTTCTAAAAAAATAAACTTGTTATTTGATAACATGTCAATTTTAGCTGCCCGCGGTGCCAGTGGCAGTGGGTGCTGGCAAAAGGGTGTTGTACGTGGCTTGCCCGTGATTGGCCGGGAGGCAGCCTTGCTTTTGTGTGTAAATCTTGTAAATACATAGAAACTCGAGTGACCTGGTGTTTCCACATCCCTGCTAATTCTTAATGAACTAAGCAATTTCTAAACAGAACCAGAGAGAGAGAGAGATTGCCACACCGATTCACCATAACATTCCCTCTTGCTGGTTTGCCTACATTCAGCCTGTTACTGAAAAGAGTGACCGTTCTAATCCCTTAAACTACCATCCTATTGCTTTAATTTCCAGCCTATCTAAAGTTTTTGAATCTATCCTCAACAAGAAGATTCTTAAACTTCTATCACTTCACAACCTTCAATCTGATAACTAGTATGGGTTCCGTCAAGGCTACTCTACTGGTGATCTGGCTTTCCTTACTAAGTCTTGGTCATCCTCTTTTAGGGATTTTGGTGAAACTTTTGCTGTTGCCTTGGACATATCAAAAGCTTTTGATAGAGTCTGGCACAAAGCTTTCATTTCCAAACTACCCTCATACGGCTTCTATCCTTCTCTCTGTAAATTCATCTCAAGTTTTCTTTCTGACCGTTCTATTGCTGATATGGTAGATGGTCACTGTTCTCCTAAATCTATTAACAGTGGTGTTCCTCAGGGTTCTGTCCTGTCACCCACTTTCTTTCTATAATTCATCAATAATCTTCTAAACCAAACTTCTTGTCCTATCCACTCCTACTCCTGCACTTTTCCACGTCTTTTCCTAGACGTCCAACCCTTCAGGAAGTAAACAATTCATGCATGTAAGCCACAGAACGCCTGACTTCTTATCTTTTCAAAATTTTTGATTGGGGCAGACTGGTGGGGCGGAGAATGATCCTTTTTGGGGTAGCGTACACACACACACACACACACACACACACACACACACACACACACACACACACACACACACACACACATTTATTCACCAGTCATGCAACCACTTGATGAACAAACGTAACATTTAAATATTTAATTTCCTTACGCTGCGCACTGGAAACAAAATGATGATCTTTATAGCATGCATGTAGATCCTGTTCCATTTGGAGTGGGTGGGACGGTCACGAAAAAGCGAGACAAAAAAAAAAAAAAAGCCAGACATTTTTCTTCATATAAGTTAGAGAAGCATTAAAAAAAAAAAAAAAAAAAAAAAGCGAGACTCGCATTACATATGGTGCTAAAATTTGGCAGTAGATATTAAAAGGCACTAAAACTCTGGATGACACTGCACTTCCACTCGCTTCACTGTCCTGTGTGTGTGTGTGTGTGTGTGTGTGTGTGTGTGTGTAACTGCCCTGTGCGAGTGCATGTGTGACTGTCTGCGGCTCACTACTCCAAGACACGTCACCTTACCCCCTTCCCTCCCTGCCAGACTGTTTGAGATGCCAACTGGTTCCAAAGACGACTTTGCGTATTGGAAGAAAACAAAGTTGTAAATATTACTCATTGATTACAGCAAAGCCTACGACAGAGTGCCCAGTGATGAGCTATATAGTTCAGGTGCTATGGGATATCTATTGATCTAGGCGTGCTCCGCTACGCCACCATCAAGGCCACTGCGAGTGTGCACCAAGAGGGACCGCCTAGCCGCTTGTACGCATTATATGGACAATGCAATGATGATGTTGGAAAGGAATGTCGGTGCTGAGTGGCTTTTAGGGCATTTACATGTATTGCTACTGGCCACGTCCAAAGAAACTGTCTGGTGTTAAACGAGAAGAAAACCAAGTTCCTATATAACTTTTTTATAATGATCCATGGAGAGGCAGAGGTCACTGGTGCTAGTTCGTATAATAATAACTGTCTGTACCTGAGGGTGTGGTTCAGCGACGACGCAACAATGAATACTGTACCGAGATTATATGAACCATCTAACGAATCTCAATACTGCCAAGGACACTGGGGTGGCTGCCCCGTGTGGCCTGTACGCGTTGCCAAGTGTACCGGAAGATATGCAGTGTCGTTGTTTCATCATCAAAGTGAAAGGCATTAGGAAAAAAAAAAAAAGAAAAAAAAAAAAAGACAGCTGACTCCCTTTCTCTGCCCAGGTTACCCTAGTTCATTATTTGAAGCAAAGTCTAACAGTTACTAAGGCACCATTTCTATTTACCTCCTCACCTAGTATCCCTATATGGTCATTCGTATCTCCCATGACAGTCACCAGTTCTTGTCATTTGGTATTGTCCTCCTATCAAGAGTCGCGACTTAGGAAGATGAATAAAACTGGCTATGTAGCTATACCCCCCCAAAAAAAAAAATAAATAAATAAATAAATAAATAAATAAATAAATAATAAATAAATAAATAAATAAATAAAAATAAAAATAAATGTTAAATGAATAAATAAATAAATAAATAAATAAATAATAAAATAAATAGATAAACAACGTAAAAGACGGAACATGCTAATACATACATACACACATAAACACACACACACACACACACACACGGCAACAGACAGTTTGCACTACCCACAGTACACTCATTTTGGCGAGTCGTATTCTCATCACTTACGAACCCATATTCTTGTCATAGAGCGTAATTGTATCCTTGTCCTAAACGTACCCAGAATCCTTACTCCATGTCCACTACCCACTTCTCACACGTGCCATCAAATACGTAGTCATGTTGCTAAGTTAGTAGTTTCTAGCTTATCGAGCATTAGTAATATGATAACTGCTATACCAATGCCATATATTGATGACCACATAAGAACTACAGTATAAGAAGACCATCTTTACCATTCTGCCGCTACTGTTGTGCTGGTATGCGTTGCCGGCAGCCTTGATTTACCTCGCGCATCATCACTCGGCGGGAAAATCCATCCGTTCGGACTCTAGTTTCGACTTCGGATTATAATTAAACAACAACTATGCTATGTGCACGTCAATCTTATATTAAATTGGTGTTAGTTAAATGTCTGTTGCCTTAATTTGCATCAGCATGAATATTTTTTAACACTAATATTTTTCTTTACCAGTATGTTACCATTTTTTTTTTACCCCACTGCTTTTCGTAATAATAATAATAGCGGCAATTAAATATTTATGCCTCTGAATTTGAAGCAACTACTAACAATTAAAATTTCCCCAACAATACTGTGGTCAGGGTGGAAGGAGTGGGGAGGAAAGGGTGGAAGGAGTGGAGGTATGGAAGAGTGCTAAGGATGAGTGGGAAGGGCAAGGATGATGTGGAAAAGTGCTGGGGAGGGCAGGGAGAGAAGGATGGAAGGGGTGGATGAGCGGATGAGTGGTAGGAAGGGCAGGGTGGCAGAAGTAGGGATGTGTCTACAATTGTAAGTGTTGCTCGAATGTGATCTAAAGCAATACGTATATATAGTCATTGTATCTAAACCATCTCTTTGTTGACACTATACTCGTAGCAAGAGAGGGAGAGAGAGAGAGAGAGAGAGAGAATGTGACAACCACTCTCTCTCTCGTAAACAGTCACTAACTCCGTCGGAAAGGAAATGAAAAAAAATATTCTTTATATGTTTATTCTTCTACTCATCACAATCCATTCACTGTCATTCATCTATTCACTCACCACAATCTCATCAATGCACTGCTAACTGGTTCATCCACACCCACTCCTTCACAAATAAATACAAAGCCTCACAATTGGTAAATAAACTTAAACTGGCACAAAATAATAGGAATTACGAAGGAATTGGTTCTGAAATAGAGTGGCAGATGAATGGAATGGACTCAATAATCAGGTTGTTGGTGCTGAGTCACTAGGGAGCTTTAAAGGAAGATTAGACAAATTTATGGATGGGGATGACAGGTGGAAATAGGTAGACATGTTTCTTTCAGGGACTGCCACGTATGGGCCTGATGGCTTCCTGCACCAACCCTTATTTTCTTGTGTAATAATAATAATAATAATAATAATAATAATAATAATAATAATAATAATAATAATAATAATAATAATAATAATAATAATCTATCTATATACCTGGCCAACACCCATCTTCACAGGATAATTGGGCCAAGGTGAACACATCACTGCTTCATCATAGGAATAAAGGCATTGATCAAGGAGGAGGTTCCTGTTCCCCTCACTTCCTGCCTCTTGGTCGTCTCTCATGAACACACTGGGAGTACAATGGCAGTGTTCTCCCAACCTGGCCAGGGAATGCTTGGCCAAGCTGTCCCCCACCCAAGGCATGATAATGATGATGATAATAATGGTGAGCAGCACACAATTTGCCCTCAACATATACTAGGTGGTTACCAAGACAGAAGCATAACTAGAAATTAAGAAAATGAGATGAAAATATAAAAGAGGTTTTCTTATTCTTGGTTGTATGAGGAAGATAGATATAGTGGTAGCTCTCTCTCTCTCTCTCTCTCTCTCTCTCTCTCTCTCTCTCTCTCTCTCTCTCTTCCTGTTACTTTCGGTTGTCTTTCACACCACACATAAAAGACTGAATGACAAATAATAATAATAATAATAATAATAATAATAATAATAATAATAATAATAATAATAATAATAATAATAATAATAATAATAATAATAATAATGGAGGAGGTGAGAACAAACAGAGGTGTTGGGAGGTGAGTTCATAACTGAATAATCTTGTGTGAAGCTAGTCCAGAATAAACACACCTCCCAACACTTGTGTTTCTTCTCACCTCCTCCTCCAACTTGTATGAATGACTGAATAATAACAACAACAAAAATAATAATAATAATAATAATGATAATAATAATAATAATAATAATAATAATAATAATAATAATAATAATAATAATAATAATAATAATAATAATGTGTGAAATACATAACTATTTTCTTTGTAGGTATCTGAAGGCTTAGTTTTATGTGTATATATGAGTTGTACATGATCTTAAACTAGCCCTTGCTGATCTGTCTCACTTCAGGTTGTAAATCCAAATCAAACCTGAATTCACTGCCTTGTTTCTTTGAGTCTTTCACTTTGGTGCTTCTTCCAGCCATGGCAAAGACCAAAGGCATCAAGACCATCAAGCCAGGCTCTTTGAAGACCAAGGAGACCTCTCCTCTGCAAGCCAATAAGATCACCACTCACAGGACCAAAAAAGCTGCTTCACCTGCTGCTAAAAGGACCACTGCCGCAAAGTTCCTTGCCCTTCAGAGGACTGGTGATGGAGAGTTCTGTGAGAGGACACTGCAGAAGACACAAGCCCTCAAGCAGAGCACTAAAGACGATGACATGAGAGCCGTCATTGTGCAGTCCAATATTCCCCACGGCTCGTTCAAGGGACAGATCAGCCATTACTTCAGGCAGTTTGGAGTACTGGAGAATGTCAAGCCTGGATGCAGCAAGAGGACTGGCCAGAGCTATGGGTATGCATACATGGTGTTCCAACACTACGAGGTGGCAAAGATCATGGCTGAGGATATGAATGGATACCTCACCTTTGCCAAGATCGTGAAATGCAGCCATTCTTCCTAACATGGTGATCTGTTCAAAGGCAAGAATATCTGGCCACACAATTGCCCCGAATTGAACAAGTGGAAAGGAGCCGTTAAGAAACTGAACAACCAATGCACAGAGAAGTAAATCAAGAGGAGGGAATTCAGACTGAAGTTGACCTACACCAAGGGGATCAAGAAGCTGAAGGAGCCAGGTGTTGATGTCCCCCAGCAGGCTCTTCTTACCACTCTTTCCAAAGTAAATTTCAAACTGGATAATAATGTATGCTTTTTAACAACCAAGTGTATCTTGTAATAATAATAATAATAATAATAATAATAATAATAATAATAATAATAATAATAATAATAATAATAATAATAATAAAAATAAAAATAAAAATAAAAATAAAAATAATAATAATAATAATAATAATCAATAGAGTACAATATTCATACAGTTCTCGACAGCCATGCCTCACCACATCATGCTACCCTTTACACTCACCCACACTACAGGAACAATAAATACTGAAATCAACACATCTATATGCATGTACACACTGATATCACACTTCTATAATGTATATACGTGGTCAATAATCTGTACGCACACCACTCATAGGTATACAGTATAATGAATCTATACATATACATAAATGGTGACACACAAGTTTTATATATGCACAGGAGAGGTACTTGTCCTTCACTTCACTCTGTGTATCTGCAGGATTTTCAAGTATTCTTACCTTCATTTGGCCTAAGTAAATTCCATCTCTTTATTCCGCTGAGTAAAGTTTTCACCAATCACTTCACAGATACATGTGTGTGTGTGTGTGTGTGTGTGTGTGTGTGTGTGTGTGTGTGTGTGTGTGTGTGTGTGTGTGTGTGTGTGTGTGTGTGTGTGTGTGTGTGTGTGTGTGTGTGTGTGTGTGTGTGTGTGTGTGTGTGTAATAAGTTTCACTGCCCTCCAGCACACATTTAATGCTTTCAAAACACACTTGTCAGCATTACTATCTGCTTGCTTTACATTTATCAATCAAACTCTTTCACCACCTCTACACCACCACCACTACCACCACCACTACTCCTCACCTTCCTACCTACTACAATTTGCTTTTATTTATTTCACCATCACACACTCTTACCATCAGTGCACCACCATCACCACAACCACACCATCACCACCATTACCACCAGCACATTTCAGGTGGCTGACACATCACCTCACTCAGCTCTCCTGCACATTACAACCTGCACCACACCAGTACACAATATACACAGGCACTCTATAAGTTAACATCTATATACACGTGGATTCAAACACCACACATCACCAGGTTAACTTTGTACAATCTTCAACAAACCGGGTGTGTAATCTTGATGCAATCACCTCCACACTCACATGATTAACTTACACACAGCAAAATCAATATAGAATCAATCATATGTTGCTACAGTAACAGAGTAAATACATCACAAGACTTTCTATTCACTCTCCTACTCTCTCATTCCTATTCTGTCCTCTTCACCAATGCAAGAGTTAAGTTAGCCAGCGTCTTTAGCCTTTCATTCCTTTCATTGGTAAATTGGTACACTCTATGATAATGGAGCAAATACATCACAAGACTTTCTATTCACTCTCATTCTTATTCTATCCACTTCACCAATGCAAGAGTTAACCAGTGGCTTTACTCTTTCACTCCTTTCATTAATAACCTCTAGAATAAAACAACTCAAGTCTTTCTACCCACTCTCATTCCTATTCTGTCCACCTCACCAGTGCAAGAGTTAAAGCAGCACGTTCACTCTTTCACTCCTTACAATGGTACACTGTGAAATGCTGCCCAAGTCTGTTTCTCTCCCCTGCCTCTCACTTCACACCATTTCAAGAGGAGTATAAAGACGCATTTGGAAGTATCAGACAACATCAGTACAACCATTTTCTTTTACTCAATTTTTTTTAGATCAGTAATTGAGTAAACTTTTTTTCCTATTAATTTATGCCTTTGTTTTTACCATAATTAAGCAGATCTTTCTTTTTTAACTGGTAATTAAGCAGGTCTTTCTTTTTTTACCAGTAAGTATGTAGGCCTATTTTTTACAATTAAGCAGGCTTTTTTTTTTACTAATATTTAGCTTTTTTCTATCAGTAATTAACAAGGTCTTTTTTTACACCAGTAACTAATTAAGCAGACCTTTTTGATAAGTAATTAAACAGACCTTTTTCAAGTTATTTGGCAGGTCTTTAACCAACAATTGAGGCCTTTTTACCAGCAATTTAGTAGGCTTTTTTTTTTTACCAATAATTAAGGCCTTTTACTAGTAATTAAATCAGCCATTTTTCCAACAGTAATTAAGGCATTTTTTAGACCATTTATTAATCAGGCCCTTTTGTTAAGTTATTTACAGCCTTTGTCAAGCTTCCTTTGCACACAAAAAACTTCAACACAGTTTACCTACTAGGTCCTAAACTTATCACTAATCCGACTAAGTTCACACATTTCCAGGTCACCTCACTCACACTCACCTCACTCACACTCACCACATGGGTTTAAATGCCTCAAGTTTGTGTCAGTCAAGTTCATAATACTATGGGAGTAAATGCCATACAGCTTAATCAAAACTTACAACCTCACATCCCTCACACAATCAGCTTGGTAAACTTTATTATTTGACACTTTACCTGCAAACACAATTATCTCCCCCAAAACACCCCAGAACCACAATGATTCCTCCCAAAAATACCACAGAACCACAATTATTCCTCCCAAAACACCCCAGAACCACAATGTTTCCTCCCAAAATATCCCAGAACCACAATTATCTCTCCCAAAACACCCCAGAACCAATTATTCTCCCTACAACACCCCAGAACCACAATTTTTCTCCCCGCAGCATCCCATAACCCCAATCTGGTATGGTGTTTCCTAATTGATAACCATTTTGAGGTTTTTTCCTTGCTTCACAGTCACCTCTGAAAATTATACTAGCTAAAAATTGTTAAATCTATTGCTTTAATTCCTTTTTTTTTCTTCTTCTTCTTTTTTTCTCAATGATTATCAAGTTTTTTGTTGCTTCTATTGGTGTGAGGTGTTGCATGTGGCAGTGAGGCAGTTAATTTTGCACATCTCTCAAACTATGCCTAATAATGCTTTGAAACTTTGCTTATTCAGTTTCATAATATTATTCTTAATTATTTAGTCTTTAACCTCCCTCAAAATGTATCTTCTTAAGTCCACAACATTCTTTTACCTCTCTGTGCCTTCAAACTTATTTAATTTTATAATATTATTCTCTCATTTCCCCTGAACATTCCTTCTTCAGCACCGAAGTGGAGTAATATTACACTTTAAGCTTCCTGAAATTGTACCTACTTGACTCCACATTCTTTTACCTCTTGGTGCCTTCAAACTTATTTAATTTTATAATATTATTCTCTCACTTCCCCTTAACATTCCTTCTTCAACACCAAAATAGGGTAATAATATATTCACTTTAACCTCCCTCAAAAGTATACCTGCTTGATTCCACAACATTCTCTTATCTCTTAATGCATTCAAACTTTGCTTATTTAATTTCACAACATTATTCTCTCACTTTGCCTAAACATTCCTTCTTCAGCACCAAAACAGACTATTATTATTCTCTTCATTCCCTCTAACTTTCCTTCAATAACAAAAATATAGTAATACTCTCATTTTTTTTCAAACACTCCTTATTCAACATCAAAACAGTTAATATTATTCTCTCCTTTTCCTCATACCCTTGTTATTTGGCCTTAAAATAGACTTCAATCCCTTTAACACACTTTACATTACTTCACCATCACAGAAAACCTGAACACTACATTATAAGAACCAAAACTAACCTAATACTCACACAAGAATGCCCTAAAACTCTTATTAAACCTTCAATTATAGCTACAAGGTCAAATCACCCCCTATGTATAAGTCCCTGCTTCAAAAAACACTTGTATCATTCACTTCCACTACAAGAACAAGTGATGATAACAATAATAATATCAATGAGGAGTACCTGTGACTCAGCCCTCTTCAAACGGCCAGTCTGTGTGTACTTATCTATATGTAACTTGCTTCATCAAAGACTACCATACCTCATTCATCTCTCCACATAAACACACACATACACACACACACACATGAAAATAAACACTGAAAGGTAAATTGAAGAAGCAATAAATAATTTTTTTCACTACACAACCTAAGCTACACATTTGAAGAATTTACACCACCATCTACCAGAATCAGACTTAAATCACTTCTGTCTCTCTCCACACACACACACACACACACACACACACACACACACACACACAAATAAGCTACAAGCCTCATAAATAACTAGGCAACTTCATCACTATACAAACTCTATCCCTTCAAACTTGTAGTCCCCAACTTTGGTCTCCGGCAGCAGCACCTTCCCGTCCATACTGAAGGCCATGATGTAGGTGGACACTTTCCCCTTCACCTCCTCCGACTTGAGCGCCACCACCAGGTTCTCCTTTGTGCCGGGGATGAACTTGAAGCTGGAGAAGCCGTGAGTGGGCAGCCTCTCCCCGATGTGTTTCACCTTCAGGAGAGACAGAGAGGTGTTAGTAAGGAAATCCAGTGTTAAGTACAGAATGGTATTTTAATAAGTGAAGAGATGAGGATAGGTAGAAATGTAATTAGGGTAGACAGAGGAATAAATTAAATAAGAGAAGAGATAATGATAGGATGAGGAAAAATTCAAAGCTAACCAGACACATCAAGAAATTAAACAAGACAAGAGGAGATAAATGAAAAACAGAAATACAGTTCAAGTAAACAGATGGAGAAACTAAAGAAGAGGAGATAAAATAAAGGATAAACAGAAATACAGTTAAAATAGGCAAAAGGAAGACAAAATCCAACACACACCACATACTCCCATTCTCCTTCTCTCTCCTCAAGAAAAAGACCAAAACCAAAACCCACAAGACTCCACACACACACACACACACACACACACACACACACACACACACACACACACACACACACCACACACACACACACACACACACACACACACACACACACACAAAGATACAGACCTTCACTTCTTCAAAGCCCTCAGAGGCCGTGAGCATGAGATTAGTCCCCTTGTGTTCATCATCCACCTCATTGTAGCGGGCTGTGGAGGCACGACGAGGCAGGAACACCCAACTTTTGATTGTCTCGGCCCAAACACAAGACTCGTGGATCATGTACCCTGTGTGGAGATAAGATGGATGTGGTTAGTGGTGAAGAAAAAGTAGATATTTGAGAAGGACGTGTAGAGGCAGGAGCAGAGGTGTGGAGGAGATAAGAAGGGGTGTGGTTACTGGTGGAGGAAAGTAGATATTTACGTAGTGAGGGATGTGCAGTGGAGACTATACAAGCAACCAGACACACCCAACATGTCACCAGGAAAGTGTACTCGTATGCTGACAGCCTCCTGCAGCTTCTCATAGTTCTCTTGTATAAAAGATAGATAAATAAAAAAAACCTGATAACTAATACACACACAAATAATACAAGTAACCAGACACACCCAGCACATCTCACCAGGAAAGTGTATGCCAACAGCCTCCCTCAGCTTCTCATAGTTTTTGGTCCAGTCAAAGTGCTCAACATTCCCTCTGGTGGTGACTGTCTTGACCCACTGTGGATTGTGGTTCACCAGCTCCCCTGTACTAGTGGTCCATTCCTTGCCTAGGCCGCCCACAATCAGTGTTTCGTCCTTTACTGTAGCCCACTCACTCTTGAAACCTGAAGGAGAATGAAAATGAAAGAATGTCTGTCTAATATTCATTCATCTTTACTGTGGTCTTGCTCTTGAAACTTGGAGAATGGGAGATAGTGTGAGGTCATATGAAGGTCTGTCCTATTCACTTCTTGCCCAGGCCACTCACAAACAGTCTCACCTTTAACTGTGGCCCATTTTATCTTGAACCTGGAGGAGATATGGTGAAGATGGAGATCTGTACTATTTGTTCCTTTATCTTACTTTACTTACTTACTTATTTACTTTTAAGTCTGGCATCTCAATTAGTTTATTTTTCCCTCTTGTTGCCCTTAGCTAATGTGAATACATGAATGTCAAGAATAAGTAGAATAAAAACTATGATACTACAATATTTTCTATCCTTCTTATTCCCAACACCTTTTCTTTCTTCACCTTTTATCTTCCTGTCACTAATACTACAATAACATTTTCTACCCAACCTAACCTAGCCTAACCTTTCCTCTTCCTATTGTTAAAACTACAATAACATTTCCTACCCAACCTAACTTAACCTTTCCTCACCTTTCCTCTCCCTGTCACTAATACTACAAAAACATTTCCTACCCAACCTAACCTAACCTTTCCTCACCTTTCTTCTCCCTGCCACTTCCATCAGTCAGGATAACCCATGGAATGACGCGGCTGCCCTGCAAGTCCACCTCATAGAATCACCCCTGTCCGGTCATCCACAGCATACAGCCGCCCATTGAACACAACCAGCTCTGATAACTCCATGCCACGCCCGCCATACGCCATGCCAGATGTAAGGGTGACCACATCCTTGTCCCACTCCACGCTGACCTCCTGACTCTCCACATTGACGGTTGAGGTGACCCTGTGGTGGAAGAGGTCAGGGAGGTCATGAGGGTGCGTGTGTTATTTGGAATGTAAAGAGAATGAAGAAAGTGTTATGATATTGTTGGGTTTGTTAGGTATTGAACTACTACTACTACTACTACTACTACTACAACTATTACTACTAATTGGAAGATTTAATTTGGTTTAAAAATCATGGAACTTGAAAAAAAAAAAATTTACTGTTAGGAATGTAAAGGAAAAAAGTATCATGATATTATTGGATCTGTATTAAGTTACCTATAAAACTACTACTACTACTACTACTACTACTACTACTACTACTATTACTCCTTGGCAAGATCTAATTTCATATAAAAATCATGAAATACAAGTTAGTGCTTAAGTTAATGAAATATTAAATTAGGATTTCTTTAATTAAGAACACATTCTATACTCAAAAATAGACTAAATAACTGACTAATTACTACTACAACAATTACCACTAGTATTACAATCACTTCTACTACAGATGATCTAAGTAGGATGAGGAACATACAAAAAACCTTAAACTAACTCACCAATACCACCACCATTTACTGTACACCACATCCTCCTGCTTCTCACACCTCACATGACTTACCTTCTTCAAGTAACTGAGCCAAGTGTTCTTCTCAGTGGGATGTTTGGAGTCTGTGTCAAGATCACTCACAACAGCAATGCGATACTTGATGTAGCCACGATCGCTGTACACTGGGGTGCTCAGGGGGTAGGTACTGAAGAGAGAGAGAGAGAGAGAGAGAGAGAGAGAGAGAGAGAGGAGAGAGAGAGAGGAGAGAGAGAGAGAGAGAGAGAGAGAGGAGAGAGAGAGAGAGAGAGAGAGAGAGAGAGAGAGAGAGAGAGAGAGAGAGAGAGAGAGAGAGAGAGAGAAGAGAGGAGAGAGAGAGAGAGAGAGAGAGAGAGAGAGAGAGAGAGAGAGAGAGAGAGAGAGGAGAGAGAGAGAGAGAGAGAGAGAGAGAGAAGAGAGAGAGAGAGAGAGAGAGAGAGAGAGAGAGAGAGAGAGAGAGAGAGAGAGAGAGAGAGAGAGAGAGAGAGAGAGAAGAGAGAGAGAGAGAGGAGAGAGAGAGAGAGAGAGAGAGAGAGAGAGAGAGAGGAGAGAGTGAGAGAGAGAGAGGGTGATATCAGTGGTTTGTTTGGGTGAGCGTCTTTTTGAGTAGTGACAGTTTTTCCTTCATGTAAATTGATTTTTGGCATTTTGAGTCAGTCTAGTAAGCAAATTCAGGATCATTTCCTCAAGAGTGTTTGTTACCCTTGCCCAGTGCCCCACATACATAAAAAAAGAAATTATAACAAAAATGTAGATTTTAAACTTTTACATAAGTTAATTTTTCAGTTAACTGTTTAAGATCCTTTTTTTTTCTTCTTCTTCTAAAACTGTAGAATGAAAATAAGATTTTTTAATTTTTCCTTTTTTCCCCCCTTCATTTTTGGTTAACCATCTCAGATATTTTCTTCCTGTAAGCACAAATTCTGCATTCACAAAAAAAAAAAAAAAACACTTTTATTTTGAACTTATAAAAAAAAAAAGACAAGCACACATTCACAAACTAATACTCACCAGGACACACACACACACACACACACACACACACACACACACACACTCACACACACACACACACACACACACACACACACACACACACACACACACACACACACACACACAAGTACCAAATATGACAAGTCTAATCGGTAACAGCAATCACTTATACTTGCTCCAGTTATCAGTGTTCCTACTTTCAATGACCAACTGTCTCTTCACCCCCTTCACCTTCAGCCATCAGTCACACTCCAGCTTGTCACTATCAGTTGTGCCTGACATTATCTGCAGCTGCTCCCAATGTGTCACAATGCATACCAGATAAGGCCACAGAAAAGAGGATTATGCACTTCCTGTCTACATCTTTCTATCTTTGCCTCTTTCATTCTTTTTTTTCTTATGCGTTTCCTATCTAAACCTTTCTATCTCCTTTTTCACTCTTTCACTTTTTTTTTCTAATGCATTTTCTCTTTCGCTTTTCTATCTCTTTGTTGTTCACTCTTGTTCTCTTTTCCTTTTATTTTCTCGATTTCCAAACTTTTCCATTTCTTCTTTGTTCACTCTCTTTTTTTTTATATGGTAATTTCCTCCTTTTCCAAACTTTCCATCTCTTTCACTTTTTTTTCTTTTTCTTCTTTCATTTCTTTTGTCTGCTAATTTCCTTCATTCCCTTTCCATGTCCTTTTCTTTCCCTCTTTCACTCTTCTTCTTTCATTTCTTTGATTTGTTATTTTTCCTCCATTCCCAAACTTTTCCATCTCCTCTTTCTTTTTCTTTTTTTTCTTTCCTTTCACTTATCTACCACTTTCCTCCTTTCTCAAACTTTTCCATCACCCCTTTCTCTATTCTTTCATTTTCCTTATTTACTATTCCATCACTATCAATTTCTGTTCCCTTTTTATCACACTCACTTCTATTCAATCATTCTCAAACACTTCCATCTCCTCCAATCTTATTTTTTTCAACTTATCACTCATTTATCTTTTTTTTTTTTTGCATTTACTACCTACTATCCTATACCCAAGAAACTTAATTCCTTTCTGCATCACATCACACATCCATTTTATCCCAATCAAAACTAATATACTTTCCTCTATTTTCTCTTCTTTCATCCACTATCACAGCCCTAACTAGAACATCATCTACTTTCTCTTTCTTTTCCTTTCATTTCTCTTCTCTCAACCACCATCACAACCCCAATCAACCTCCATTCCTCTGTATCAAGTCAACTTTCCCTCTAAACTTACTCTTTTCATCTGCCTTTCACATTACTCACCAATTACAGAACCACTCTTTTGCATTACATTACCTTCTACGCCAACCTTACCCTTTGCATCTCCTGCCTTATCACCTATTATAAAACCACTCCTTTGCATTACATTAACTGCTACAACAACCTTACCCTTTGCATTTACCTTCCCCACACCTCACCTGTTATAGAAGCCTGTGTACCAAGGGCGATGGCGATGGCTGTGGTCCTCGCCGTGGCCCAGAAGGTCACTAGTCAGGTTGCTGGAGCCAAAACGCGAGGCCGGCATCACCAGGAACAGAACAAGCAGGGCAATGAGACCCACAGCAGACACTAGCATCACAAACCTGGTCTGAGGAGAGAATGAGAGAGGTGGTGATTCATCTAGTGTTTGGTTGTGTTTTTGTCTGTGTGGCTTGGAAAGTGTGTGCATGTGTGTATGTGTTTACCTAGTTGTGGTTTATGGAAGGGGAGTAATCTCATAGTATCCCATCTCTATATCTATCCAGTTTGGTCTTAAAAGCATTGACAGTTACGGCATTGACAACGTCTTCACTGAGTTCATTCCATTTGCTCACACTTCTATGAGGAAAACTATACTTCTTGGTGTCTCTTCTACAGTTAACTTTTTTTTTCAGCTTCTTACTGTGTGTGTGTGTGTGTGTGTGTAAGGAGGAATAAGAACAGTAGAGGTAGTGTTTCATTAAAGTTTTTATGCATATGATTATGTTTTTCTTTGCTGATTAGATTGTGAATGTGTATATGTGTGTGTGTGTGTGTGTGTGTGTGTGTGTGTGTGTGTGTGTGTGTGTGTGTGTGTGTGTGTGTGTGTGTGTGTGTGTGTGTGTGTGTGTGTGTGTGTGTGTGTGTGTGTGTGTGTGTGTGTGTGTGTGTGTGTGTGTGTGTGTGTGTGTGTGTGTGTGTGTGTGTGTGTGTGTGTGTGTGTGTGTGTGTGTGTGTGTGTGTGTGTGTGTGTGTGTGTGTATGGTCTGTCAATCAGTTTGTAAAGACTATCAAAAAAAAAGAAAAAAAAGTAAGGGAGAACAAGACAAAAAATAAAAGATATAACTAAGAAACAAGGAAGAAAAACAGGCTGAAAACAAATTGACATACAATAAGAAATGAAGCAGAATAAGATGAAAACATACTGACACACAATAAAAACAAACCAGAACAAGAAACAAACAAGAAAAAACAGCTCAAAACCCACTGAAACAAGTCATAAAGTAAGCAAATAGACGAGAGACACATACCTGTACATGGAGAGTTGAGTTGCCAACCCTATAGGAGAGCGGAGCGCGGCTGAACACTGCCTGCCTCATGTCTAGCACCTTACTGTTCTCGATCATGTTTTCTAGCAGTGGGTCAGACATCAAGCCTAGCGAGTCGTCTCAATGCAGTACACAAGAGGAGATGTGGGAGGTGTCTCAGTGATCTATCCTGGGAAGAAACACAGGAATTTTTAGAAAGATATCTTTAGCCCAAATTTTACCCACATAATATTTTTTTTATTTGTATTTCCACTGCAGCTGATTATAAAAAAAAAACAATATGATACTATAAAAAGAAAACATGTAATTGCACACTGATATCAATATGAGCCTCAGAATAATAAGTATTTATCTGTACATCTTTACTATTCATGCACTGCTCGCCAATGCACAGTGACTTATTATAATAGAAATTAAATCAAGACCTAAGATTGCATGATGAGTCACCACACTCTCTTTGTGGAGGCACTGCTAGGGAAGGCTGTTTGGTTATTATTCATAGTACTTATATTTCTTATACAACACTACATAATTACTGTCACATTCCCTTTTGTGTTTTAATGAGCCACTTAACTGTTTGTACATATTTTCCTAAAAGTTTATATAACAAGAATGGCTGACTCATCAATGTTAATTCCAAGAACGACAACAGATGCTACCATTTCCTAATTAGAGAGGGAGAGCTACAGATCGCACTACCACCACCACCACCACCATCACCACCACCAGTCACCTCACCAGCCCATCACTGCCACTCCACCAAAACTGAATAAAAATCTACAGAATAACCAAACTTATTCTGAAGCAGTGAATACCTGAGATTTGTCATAAACCATGATAATCCCACACACACGTGATCCTCTCTCTATCTCTTTTTTCCTTCATCTTCCTTATCTAATATTCCATTACTATCAAATTCCATTCCTTTCTATCACATTCACTTCTATTCAAACACATTCCAACATTTTCAACTGCTTTAATCCTCTTCTTCACTTTTCATCTCTTTATCTTCCATCCAGAGCAAGTGCCAGTATGCTGCAGGCACAGGTGTTAAGCTTCAAATTTGTGATGATATATATGTACATTTGTTTACATGAAGTTGTTAGACTAGCTCATTTGTTACTAAGATGCTAAAAGAAATTAGAACATTTTTATCTACTTATTTATTTATTTTTATTCTTTTTTTTTTTTTTTTATGTAGGAGGGGCATCAGCCAAGGGCAACAAAAATGTAGAAATAAATAAATAAAGGCCCATTGAGGTGCCAGTCCCCAAAAGGAAGTCAGAGACAATCATTGAATACTGAAGGATAAGTGTCTTGAAAAGATGAGGTAAAGTGCAGGGTGGTATCATCAATGTAGGAGTGGAGAGGACAAGTTTGGTTTAGAAGATCATTGATTAATAATAGGAAGAGTGTAGGTGACAGGACAGAACTCTGAGGAACCCTCTGTTAATAGACTTAGGAGAAGAACAGTGACTGCCTACCACAGCAGCAATAGAATGGTCAGAAAGGAAACTTAAGATGAAATTACAAAGAGAAGGATAGAAGCTGTAGGCAACAGCAGAAGTTTTACCAAAATTCCTAAAAGAGGATGACCAGGACTCAGACTCAGTAAGGAAAGCCAGATCACCAGTAGAGTGGCCTCAACAGAACTCATACTGGAGATCAGATAGGAGGTTGTAAAGTAACAGATGTTTAAGAATATTCCTGTTGAGGAAAAATTCAAAAACTTTAGAGAGGCAGGAAATAAAAGCAATTGGATGGATGTAGTTTGAGGGATTACAGCAATCAAAATTAGGTTTGGGAGCACATATTTTAATTACATTTGCTCCACCAGCCCCACAAAAAATGTGAAGAGTTAGTTTTCCCAAGGATTTTCTTGAAGGCCAAATTTCACTCATTTTTACATCCCTCAACAAAAACCCCAGCTTTCTAACCAGGTCCAAGTTTGTTGGGGCTGGGGAGGGACAAGAAAAGAATATATAAGGTAAGATAATTGGTAAGATTTACTGTAAAGCCACCCCTTGATCAGGTAAGGATAGGTTACATTAGGTTTGGTTTGGTTAGTGTCCTCGGGGAGTTACTTTCACTCAAAGTTACTATTTTCCTTAACCTGGAATCTAATATTCACAAGCACCAATCAAGTCACTGTCAATGCTTCACATCTGCCTTATCCACATTTTTTTTCACATGCATCTGTGAAAACGCAAAACACATCCCTTGCACCAGAATAAGAACACGTACTTAAGATATCAAATGTGAAAATAAAAACTGTCCACAGGTGTTAAGTACCGTAAGTGTGACAGAAGTTAATTGAGACACGTGTACAGCGCAGCCAGCCAGTGGTAAGTCCCCCCCCACCTGACACTTGGGAAGCAGCACTGACCACCACCACTACCACCACTAGCACTTCCTCATACACCAATCGACCTTGACGAGAACTTTTGCTTCCGAGTCTCCCCCCTCCCCCTTTCTCCGTTGCTTGTGTGGCTCACCTTGCCCGGAAGGCGTGGATCATGACCTGATGGGGCTGTAGGGGTGTATGGAGGCTGGAGGAACACAGCTGCACATTGTGACAAGTGTGTAAGTGCGTGGTCACAACAGCGGCGGGGCGGGACGTGGCATGTTTGACACTCTGCCACGGGTTCACTTTTCCGCGCCGCTCCGCAGGAAAGCCCAGCACTTATTGCAACATCCTTATCTAGAAAGTAATGGTGACTTAGTTAACCCATTAATTGCTATTTAACACATTTTTCCTTAATCACTAACCACTCAGGAATATTTTTTTTTTATCGTTCTACAGCTATCTTTAAATATCATACTGGCTAGAAATTGCAAAATATATTCATGTTTATGTGAGAGTTCAATCAATGCGAAAGATGAAGAATACTTCTGCAAAGAAATGGACAGTATACGCTGTGTGGAAACGAAGTGATAACATAACACCAGTGTGATAAGTCCCCGCTAAAAATAAAATAAATGAATTAATAAATAAAAAAAAAATACGCGCTTTGTTAAAGAATTTATAGTATTATTATTTTTCATTCCACCTCTTAACACTTATTTCCTTCAGTTAGTGGTATCATCACAGAGGATTAGATGGAAAATACCAAAAATGTGTGCATTTTTACTTGCATTATCTCCCTGTTACATAATAGATAAGTTTTGCTGACGTCGACAAATCTTTCAACAGTAGTTAGGACAGAACTGCACCGCTGCCAGCCTGCCATGAACACCATCGCTGCCAAGACCCGCGCCATCCCAACACTTGCCTCGCTCATACATTTTATTGTGTATTGAATAGAAAACATTTGCGTTGTAAAATGTAATAAAAATCATAATCAACTTAATACAATTGCACCTTTGATTCAACCCGTCTTTACGAGAACTGTCACGTCTAGGCCTGATGACTTCTTGCAGCTTCCCATATTTTCTTATGGTCTTATCACTTCGGCTTATTTGATGTTATCTGCCATTGCTCCAGTCCTTGGTTATCTCCTACCTACATCACGAGCAAGAACACATGAATAAGTCAGGAATGAGTTATTATTATCATGGATATCAAGGATTTCACTACATGGACACTCAGAAAGAGCTATGACATAACTTTCAAAATCAACGCTTTCTTGCCTTACCTGGATGCACACATCTCGCCACCACGATTACAATGAGTCCATGACCAGCCTAGCACACCACCACCACCACCATTACCATTTCCCTGAGCGAGTCATGTGTGGTCACGAGGTTAAAGAAAAACAAATGTCCAAGGAGTTATGAAATTAAATAAACATACAACGGAAAAAAGAAATCCAAGGAAAATCTAGTAGTAGTAAGTTAATGAATGAACTTGGAAGAATAAAAAGAAAAAAAAATTCTAATGTGTGGACTGGAAGATCTAATAATAATTAATTAATTAATGAACTAGAAAGAATATACAGGAAAGATCTATTAATGTGTGGAATATGAAGTCCTAAATAAGTAAATTCATGAACTGTAAAAGAACTGATATAAAAGACTTATTAATTTGAGAACTGAGACTTAATACTCGGAAAAAAAAAAAAACTGAAATGGGAAAATGCTTCAATGTTTAAAATACTGTAATCTCCCTTTTATACACTGCAAGAGCATGGATGAAGTGGCGACACAGACAAGAAGTGCACATCAACCAAGGGAAAAGTTGTCAGTGTTGCTAAGGCTGTGAATACTATTAGGTAAATGCAGGAAAATGACCAACACACCAGCATAAGTGCCCACCAACCACCCTGATGTTTTTCACTTCCCACACAAGCACTCATAATAAATAAAAAAAAAAAAAAAAAAAAAAAAAAAAAAAAAAAAATGGATAAAGCTCATTGCAAAAAATAAATAAATAAATAAATAAAATAAAGTGTTCTTAGTAAAAACAAAACTTGCAAAACAAGGACTGGAGAGGCATCACAAATATCCACTGAAAAATCTACAAAAAGGTAAAAAAGAAAAAAAAATGCAAAAAAAAAATGAAAATGTACTTCATAAAAACTGTACAGAAAAATCTATTGCATACAACAAAAAAAAAAAGTGACTATAAAGTATAAAATCTCCACATGAAAATGACATAAAACAATAAATAACAGCTTCATATCATCTCCAGTTGGCTTCCTGAGAATATTAAATAATCTGTAAGACACAGAAACCAACAATACTTCTTACATGACACAAATTTTCCTATCAAGTAACATTCTGAGAGTCCTGTGTTGCAATATAACTCAAACTTTCACACTCTTACTTACACACACACACACACACATTACTTTAATTTCACAAGCATGCCAAGAAAAAAAAAATCAGTACACGGGAAATCCAGCACAGTAAGAAGAAAAAAAAGATTACAACAAAGAGAAATCAGTGCCACTATTCCTTGGGAGACATAAGGCTAATAGTGCTGTGGGAGATGATGAGGAGCTGCAGAGTCTAAACAGGGTCAGTATAACCCAGCACCTGTATTACTTCTTGGCTCCTAGTTCCTTCGAGCGTAATGTTGATGCCTCCACTGCTGACATGAGGCTGTTCCTGTGTGGGAGAAGGAACTACATCATTAAACACTGCTGCACTAGGGTCAGGAAGGTGATGTGCAGAATGACTTATCTACAGTATTACTCATTCATACATTAGCCACTGAATCATCTATTTGGCTCTTCATATATAGTTTGTTTCAAGGCTCTCCTGTCTGTTGATGCGATAATGGAAATACTTTGGGAAGTGATGAATGTTTATGGGAAGAAAAGAAGGTAAGGAGAAAAAAAAGTGAAAGAATGTAGAGAATAAAGAGTCTGAGGAATGGGAGTTGGAAGAATACCAAGCTAAATAAAAGAAAACTAAAGAAGATAAAGAGGAGAGAAGTGAGAGAAGGATGAGAGAATACAGAAGGGAGAGCAGAAGCTGAGAATGAGAGCAAGTGAATGTGTTACCAATACTGCAGGAAAAAATACAAGCTAAATAGAACACAAGAACAGACCTGAAAAGAAAAGGTAAAGAGAAGGAAAGGAGAGTGAGAGGTGGATGAGGCAGTACAGAAGGAAGAGCTGAGAATGAAAGCAAGAGAATGTGTTACCAATACTGCTGGAGGAATGCAAGTTAAACAGAAGAGAAGGACAAACCTAAAAAGGAAAGAAGGACAGAAGTGAGAGATGGATGAGACAATACAGAAGGAAGAGAAGGAGCAGAAAACGAGGGCAAGAGAATGTGCTCCCAATTCTGCTGGAGAAGTGTCAAGCTAAACAGAAGAGGACTTACCTAAAGGCATTCTTCTCCAGGGCATGGACGGCAGCAATGGTCGTGCCACCTGGGGAACACACCTCGTCCTTCAACTGGCCAGGGTGCTTGCCTGTCTCCAGCACCATGGTGGCCGCCCCCTTCACCTGCACACCACAACACACCATCACCATCCCAGGTCTTCATATCCCACTACAGCCTTCCTGATACTCCATGATCCTAATACTCATCCTGATATTCTTTTTTTTATATACATATGGGAAAATCCAGTGCTAAGAGAACATGGCATGAAACTTGACTAGAGAAGAGATAGGGATGTGGTGAAATAGTTCTTTAGTGTACCAACCAATAGGTCAGTGGAGGGCACTTTGAGATGAAGTGGTGTGTGCAAACAGTATATATAAATTCAAAGAAAAATATGATGAGATATGATAATCCTGCATCAAAAACAGGACATTATGAATTCAATACACTCCAGTAAATTAAATAAGTAAAACAAACTGTATCACTGCCTGCTTCAAATAAGACTGGACTTCACTCCCATCCTGGCAGTTTCTCAAGATATCATTAAACATAAAATTAAAAGAAAATGTGGTGATCTGATATTAAAAACAGGACATTATGAGCTCAGTACAATCCAGTATATAAAATAAGTAAGACATTGTATTTTTGCCTGCTTTAAATAAGGCTGGACTGCACTCCCACCCTAGCAGTTTATCAAAATACCATTAAACATAAAATTAAAAGAAATATATCTTGATCTGGTATTAAAAACAGGATATTATGAACTTAATGCAATCCAGTAAAAAGAATAAGTATCTTTGCCTGCTTCAAATAAGACTGGACTTCACTCCCACCCTGGCAGTGTGTCAAGATATCACCCTGCTTGTTAATACCCAAACATGTCCACACCCACACACACAGGTAGGCCAAGACTCACCGTCTGGGCCGCCAGTGTCTGTGCCAAGGGTCGGGGGAGGCCCATCTTCACACCACCGTCTGCCAGTGCCTCAATGGCCATGTAAATCTGAAACACAAGCAGTTTATTAATGGTTTTGTGTTACAGGATATTACCAGGAGGAAAAGGTGTAAATGCTACAGAAAGACTTTATAAGAATGAGATGTATAAGATGTGAATTAATTGTGAAACTTACTGAAAAGAAAACTGTCTTCATTTGAAAGACAAAATTTTACATGCCCTGAGCAGAAAATAAAAGCAAAAGCATTGTTATATTGATTCTTACAGCAATAAGAAACAAAAGACATGAATAACTTATGTAAATTAATTGTGAAATGAAAAAAATAACAAAATAAATAAATGCAATAAGTAGGAAAAGTGAAAGCAGTTTTACATTAACCATTTACAGCAACAAAATACAAAAAAACATGAATAGAAAACCTACAAGCAAAAACAAAATCACCTTCATGGACAGCAGAATCATAAATGCCTTAACGAGTAACAGAACAATAACAGCCACTCACATAGGCAGGCCCTGAACCAGCCAGGCCACAGGCAGCATCTATCTGGTACTCCGGGATCTCAGCAGACATTCCCACAGCACTCAGCAGGGAACTGGTGGCCTCAGCGTCTGATGCAGTGGTTTGGGTACCTCTTGCATACACTGCCAGGGAAGGAGAACTGGGTAAACAGGGGTTAACAGTGTCAGATGCAATGGTTTGGTTCCTGCATACACAACCAGGGGAAGATTCAAGTTTGAAAAGTTAGATTTAACTAAGAGAATATGAAGGAATTGGTTCTTAAGTAGAGTGATAGATGAATGGAATGGACTCAGTAATCAGGTTGTCAGTGTTGAGTCATTAGGGAGCTTTAAAAGAAGATTAGACAAATTTATGGATGTGGATGACAGATGAAAATAGGTAGTGTTTCATACAGTGACTGCCATGTGTAGGACTGATGGCTTCTTGCAGCTTTCCTTATGCTCTTATACTGTTATATACTCACAGCAGCACCCCTGCCCCACAGCAGAGGGAGTGTTGGGCATGCAGCGCACCACACGTGGGTTGTCCACCACGCTGCTCAGCATCTGTGGACCAACAGGCTGGATCAGAACAGCTCACCACACCCTACCCAATGATTCTTCTCTACCACATCCACCTTGCATTCCCTACCAATATAAACACACCTTTATTATCTATTTAGTGTTATGTAAGAGGGGCACTAGCCAAGGGCAACAAAATAGTGAAAAAAAAAAAAAAAAAAAAAAACTGAAGTGCCACTCACAAAAGAAAGGTCAAAAGAGTCATCCAGAATTTCAGGATAAGTGTCTTGAAACCTTCCTCTTGAAAGAGTTCAAGTCATAGAAAGGAGGAAATACAGAAGCAGGCAGGAAAGTTCCAAGTTTACCAGAAAGAGATGAATGATTGAAAATTCTGGAGAGGTGGACAGAATAGGGGAGAGAGAAGTAGATAGTCTTGTGCAGTGAGGCCATGGGAGGTATGCAGTTAGCAAGATCGGAAGAGCAGTTGGTGTGAAAATAGCAGTAGAAGATAGCAAGAGGTGCATCACTGCGGTGATGAGAGAAAGGCTGAAGACAATAAGTTAGAGAAAACGAAAAGCTTTTGATTCCACCCTGTTTAAGAGCATGTAAGCACACAGGGACACACCTCCTCCAGGTCAGACAGAGACACGCCCGTCACTACAGAGACAAAGAGAGGGCTGTGGTTGTTCTCGAGGGGCAGGAGGTCAGCCAGCACAGGACTCAGCAGGTGGGGCTTCACACACAAGAACACCAAGTCACTGGTGCGTGCCACCTCATCTGTTGGTGCAGCAAGGGTCAGTACTGCGCTGATGTCTGGCTATTGAAGCATTGCCTATGAATCCTATAAATGTGAATGAGCTATATAAGAAAATAAGCAAGCATGCACCTAACCTTTATCTTGAGTACAATGGCTGCTTTGTATGGACCACTCTCTCCCTTAGTAATCTGCCGCTAGTAATCTGCCGCAATTTTATACTGTTTCTTAGTAAGCCATATTGATTTGTATGTAGAGTACTGTCACAAAAGCAGCTTTAAGGTTATCACCCACCTTAACACTATCTAGGTCACTCCTGTGTATTACTATTATCTCTGGATGGAACAGGCAGCAAGAGTTAGTACTGTAATATCTCTGGTAAACTCTGGCACTCCCTGCCTGCTTATGTATTTCCTCCTTCCTATAACTTGAACTCTTTCAAGAGGGAGGTTTCAAGACACTTACCCTTTAATTTCTTATGACCACTTTTAACTCTATTTAGGGATTGGCACCTCAGTGGGCCTTTTTTTATTATTATTTTGTTGCTCTTGACTGGTGCCCATCCTACATAAAAAAATGAGATGCTGTAATACTAAGCACAGTGAGTACCTTGATAAAATGCCAGTAACTCAACACAAGGCATATGATTCAAGAGATACACCATACACTCAACTGCTGCCTTGCCTCAAACACTGGACTCTACATTTCCAAAGGCGGGGGGAGCGACTCACTGTTGTCATGCGTGGTCCTCACCCCCAGCGCCCGCACCTTGGTCAGGTTACGCTCTGACGGGGCGCTGGCAATGGTAAGGTGAGGGTCAACCAAGCCTGCAAGGTGACAAAATGTGATGAGTTAACCTTATCGCTGCAACAAAATGTGATGAGTTAACCTTATTGCTGCAACAAAATGTGATGAGTTAACCTTATCACTGCAACAAAATGTGATGAGTTAACCTTATTGCTGCAACAAAATGTGATGAGTTAACCTTATTGCTGCAACAAAATGTGATGAGTTAACCTTATCGCTGCAACAAAATGTGATGAGTTAACCTTATTGCTGCAACAAAATGTGATGAGTTAACCTTATTGCTGCAACAAAATGTGATGAGTTAACCTTATCGCTGCAACAAAATGTGATGAGTTAACCTTATTGCTGCAACAAAATGTGATGAGTTAACCTTATTACTGCAACAAAATGTGATGAGTTAACCTTATTGCTGCAACAAAATGTGATGAGTTAACCTTATTGCTGCAACAAAATGAGATGAGTTAACCTTATTACTGCAGCAAAATGTGCAATTTAAATTAAGTGTTTACTATCATCATTATCATTGCTATCACACACCTTTCTTGAGGAAGGCTGACAGCATTGCCTGGGCCATGTTGCCACAGCCAATGAAGCCCAAACTAGCCGGGTTCATCACCTCTGCCACACCACCTGCTCTCCCTCCAGCCTGCAGCCCGGTGTCCATCTCATCCTTCATAGCTGGGGGAACAGACTGCATCAGGTTAAGTTATTCCCTGTTTGTTGACTTTTTTTTTTTTTTTTAAGTATTTCCCTGAAAATGGTGTAGTTCTTAGACTTTTGATGTTTCCCAAATTTGGCAACTCTACCCTAACATCCCGCCTTCCCATCAAGACCCCACGCTGGCTTGTCCTGGAGAGGGGCGGCAGTACAATACATACGAAGCTGCTATTGGTAAGGCTTATCAAGTGAATAACACTGCCTTAACGTTCACCTTCAGGCCACGGTGGGACAGAGTGAGCGAGTGACAGGTGAGTGTGCTGCCATTACCTTACTGTGTTGTCCCCTCCACGGGCTACGGCAGCGGCCTGAGTGCAGCGTTACGAGATTGTTTTGGCCATATTATCGTACTACACAGGTTGAAATTATTGTACTTCTGGTAAAATTATCGTACATATGTAATTATTCCAAATATTATGCAAAACTGCCACTTTCCAAATACAGATTTTAGTTTATATATATATATATACACACACACACACACACACACACATATATATATATATATATATATATATATATATATATATATATATATATATATATATATATATATATAGAGAGAGAGAGAGAGAGAGAGAGAGAGAGAGAGAGAGAGAGAGAGAGAGAGAGAGAGAGAGAGAGAGAGAGAGAGAGAGAGAGAGAGAGTGTGTGTGTGTGTGTGTGTGTGTGCGCACACCCCCTAAACACCTCCCGACACACTCCAACACCCCCTAAACACACCAAATACACTGAAAGCACTGTCACGGAAGACAAATACTACAAAGACAGATAGGGCAGCAGAAAAAATTAACCTAAATATTGTTTTCTTAGCATTTTCCTGTTTTATCACCTCCTCCATTCCTTCTCCCTTCCTCTTCCTCCTCTATTTCTCTTATTTTCTTACTCATTCTACTCTTATCTACACGTCTGAGTTTAGAAACACGTAGAAACAGCAGGAAAACACTGAAAAGTACGATAAATATTACCGAGGAGACAGCGGAGCCGATCAAAGTCCCGTGTCCATGATGGCGGCAGTGCGTCACGGCTATTTTACGTACCGTAACGGATTTCATTTTGAAATTGACCCCTCGAAAAAATGGAGCTAGGCTCGAATGCCTTATATATTCTGACTTGACAAATACTTTAACTAATATTCACAATATTATAACAGCTCCAACCTGAGTAGTATTTAAAAAATATCCAAATGAATTACGGAAAAAATGTTGAAATATTCGGCACCATTTAAATCATTGAAAAGTCCACAACATTTGAATTTTCAGGAACGTAAAAAAATTTAAAAAATCTGAACTATCATCTTACACCATCAAAAGTTACCTGGAACAAGAAGTAAACAAATAAAACCGAAATTGTGTAAAACAAAAGTGATAGAACCTAAACACGATTAAAAACCACTGAAAAGTCCACCATTTTGACTCAACAACAAGATAAAACACTTTAAAACATACGAACTATTTTTTCAAGCAATGAAAAGTTAGTTACAAGCTGAAATAGAGAGACAATAACACAAAAAGTGTTATAATCACGACTTTTAACAGGACCATAAACCATTTTTAAAGTCCACTTATTTCTCTCAACAGGAACGAAAAAACACTTTAAAAATCATAAGCGATTTTTAGAAACACAAAAGAAGTAATTAGAGCGTGAAATAAAAAAACAAGTTTGCCAAAATACTGCCAAAGAAAACACCCCACATTTTCGTAAAGCAACACAAAATTGAAAACAACTAAACACAAGCAATGAAAACACTTCTTAAGCAAATAATTATTTTTATAAACCATAAAAACATGCTATACGAGCAGAATAAAGAAGTTAAGAAAATTACCAAAAAATATTGGAACCAACAGCTTGAAACAGATAGCCAGCCGTCATGGCGGCCCTTAGCAGTGGAGAGAACGGCCGCTATTTTACCTGTTATTCTTCCATCGTAACTAAATGAGGCAATGGCAGATATATCTAGCTAGCGGATATGAAAGCCTAGTCATGTGGCTCCACTTTGTGACGTGTTAGGCTTACAATAAATAAGAGATGAAGCAGATAAAAGCTCATAATAAGGACGCCCTACCTCTATGTTTGTTTACATAGATCTCCCTTCAATATTTAGCTAAATTTTCAGACTCAGATGCGAGGAAACCCTAAATAAATAATAAATAACCTCAAAAACACCCAAATAACGAATAGACTGACAGGAAGTTCGCGGGAGGAGTGTGTTACGGTGAGGGCGGTAAGGCTGACAGGAGGAGGCTGCCAACACTGTACTCACCTTAAGTAGCTGTCTTTCTGGTGCTGCTCTATGGAGGAAGAAGCTGCCGGGAATATGCAAACACTGATCGCTATTAGGAGAGTGTGTGGCAAGACTGGCCAGTGCTGACTAAAACAATGTAACATTGTTCCCTCCTTCCCCAGCGCCCCTGCTAAAACAATGTAATCACTTCACCACCACCGCCAGGAATATGCACTGATCACTATTAGGAGAGTGTGTGGCAAGACTGACCAGTGCCCACCAAAGCAATGTAACACCAATCCCTGCCTCCCCACCGTCACCACCACCACCACCAACGCCCCCTGCCCTCACAGCACTATTCCTTATTTCCTTTGCCCGTGAGTGACCAGCGTTGCCAGATTGTTTTGGCCATGTTTTCGTACTAAACAGGTTGAAATTATTGTACTTCTGGTAAAATTGTCGTACATATGTAATTATTCTAAATATTATGCAAAACTGCCACTTTCCAAATACAGCAGAATTTATTATATATATATATATATATATATATATATATATATATATATATATATATATATATATATATATATATATATATAGAGAGAGAGAGAGAGAGAGAGAGAGAGAGAGAGAGAGAGAGAGAGAGAGAGAGAGAGAGAGAGAGAGAGAGAGAGAGAGAGAGAGAGAGAGAGAGAGAGTATGATGAAAAAAAAAACAATGCCCTTAACAAACAAAACACTTACCTAAATACATATCATTAATAATTGGAATGAACTAGTGCATGTACTCAATGAAGTGTTCACTGACCGAATGCTTTCCGTTGGTCCCTCCGACCCGTCCTCGCGACGAAGCCCGGTCTGGTCCTCGCGACGAAGCGAAGCCTCGTATTAACTCTCCTCAGACTATTCACACCACAGCACAGGACTCCCGCGTGAACCCGCGGCCGGCGGCACAGGGACACGTGCAATTTCTCTTGAAAGAAATCAATTAGTGAGCAATCCCAAGCGAACGCCTCGGAGGATATTTTTCAATTAACAGCCAGCCAGTCGGTGTCGTTGGTAACACAGCCTCTTCTTTTCCTTACAGCCAGTCAACAAGTCGTAGATAGTGAAGATCACCCCTTCCCCCGCAATGAGAAAGAGCGAAATGGTAGTGAGGGTAAGACAAGCAGCGTCTATGCACTGTCAGCTTGTTGGCCTCAGCATGCTCTCCTCTGGCTGACTCACAAAGCTTTCGTGCGTTTGTTTGTTCTTCACCACCAGAAAGAGACTGTTTTTCACTATTATAACACTGTCACTGTTATATGTAACAATTGTTGTTCACTGATTTTAAAAGTACGTACGTGCAACTGCTTGACACCATTTTATAGTGAATCAGTGAGGGAGAGGCAGGCGAGTGTGAAGTTGGCACCGCCGTACTCACAATAAGTAGACCTCTCTCTCTCTCTCTCTCTCTGGTTCTGTTTTGTGGTGGACAGTTCACTAACCAGTTGCGGGGATGTTCAAGCACCAGGTGATAATAAAATTTCTGTGTATTGACAAGACAAATTTATACGGGGAAGTGTACCGCTCTGACTACCATCTCGCGCCTCGAGCGTCTCCCGAGTCTCTGCCGTGCCCGCCGCAGCGGCCGCACCCTCCCCCTGGCGACGGACGAGACAAAGATTGGCACAAGTTAATTCAAAAGGAAATGAAACAATTAGAGTAACAGTAATACTACAAGGATAATGAATAATTTATGTACAATCTCTCCTATAAATATCCCTCTGTATATCCTCCAGATATGAATATTAAATAAACCTATCTGACACCCACAGTACGTAGCCTGACCTCAGCATGGACAACCAGCGCTGAGAGGAAGAAAAGAGAAGAAAATTCTAATACAACAACAGCAACAACAACAACAACAGCAATAATGATGATGATGTTAATAATGATAATAATAATAATAATGATAATAATAATAATAATAATAATAATAATAGTAATAATAATAATAATAATAATAATAATACTTTACCCTAGGAAGACAGTGAAAGGAGGTGAAGGGAGAAGAGGAGAAGGATTTAAAAAAATAAGGAAAAGAGAGAGAAAAAAGATATACACATGCCATGAACAACCTACAATTATATAAGGAAGGAGAATAGATGAGAAAAAGGAAAGGAATAAGATGAAGATAAAGGAGAACAGGAGAATGAGGAGGGAAAGAGAGAAGAATGAGGATAAGGAGATGGTGAAAATAAAGGACTGTGAAAGGAGAATAGGGAAGAAGAGGAGGAGGAGGATTAGAAAATATACCAAAAATAACGACCTATTATATAACGAAGGATAATTAAGGAAAAAGAGGAGGAGGATAAGAAAGATAAAGAAAAGGAGGGAAAAAGAAAAGCCAAACACATGCAATAAATAACCAACAATTAATTACAGATCATGTATCAGACAAAACTCTCACTATACACACACAAAAAAAAAAAAAAGTAAAAATATAATCGTAAGAGTAAAACAATGAAACTATGAAGCCATTTATGTTTATATTATTTGCAAGTAATCACGTGACTTCATCCCTACACTTTTATATTCTCTTCAATTCTTACCTATGAACCATATTGAAAGACACTTCCGCGCCGCATCTCCACTACATTCCAAAGGCTCTACTTGAAGCGACACGGATTTTTAAGGGTGTTTTTATAGTTCCAGTGACAAATCAACAAGTTTCCTACGTTCTTGACAGGGGAAACACTCTTGAAAACTTGGCCAAACATCTCTATAATCTTTCAAAATAGTCGTGGTGAGAAAGCAAAGAGTTTTTATCACTACACCAGCCTGCTCTGTCATGTAACCTGCCGCCCTGAGAAGTGAGGAGACAAATTGGTGTCGCTTCATGTTCGTGCTGAGACTGAAAACTTTCCCTCTTTATTGCACAGTCACTTTTTCTACTCCCCATTCTCCCTGTCTCTCGCTCTCTCACTCCCTCTCTCTCTCTCTCTTTTTTTATATTCATAATTTTATTAACGTACATTTTCTTGCTCTTGGCTAGTACCTTTCTTCCATAAAAAATAAAGTACAACTGGATGAAACCCCGTCTTTTATTTATTTTTTCCTTTGATCTTGCAGGTTACCTCGTGTTGGTGAATGACAAACGTACTCTTTCCTTGGTTCAGTGGCAAGGAAGCTGCATCTCTTCAGGTCAGTGGTAAGGTCACTACTGTAACCTGCCCACCACGCCTACCTGGCTTGACCTTTTAAAAGATGATGTCAGGATAGATTCTAATTCTTCGCTACACAAGGACAGGAAGCTTATAATTGATTTGAATATTTTAGAGGTGGGTTACGATGTTATAATAGCAAATAACATGCCTTTGTCGAATACCTCATGATTTTTATTGTTCTGTTTTATCTGTAGTTGAAGTGACACGGTTTTTTTTTTAAGCGTGTTTTTACAGTTTCAGTGACATATTGACAAGATTTCTATATTATTAACAGGAGAAATACTCTTGAGAACCCAGCTAATCATTTATGTGGCTTTTGAAAATAATGGTGAGAGACCAGAGCGCTCCTGAATTCTGAAACACTTCTGCGCCGCACCTCCACCACTTTCAAAAGGCTCTATGTAGTTGAGGTTACATTTTTTTTTTTTTTTTAGGGTGGTTTTGCTGTTCTAGAGGCAGATTAATAAGATTTCTACATTATTAACAGGAGAAACGGCCTTGAGAATCCTACTAATCATCTGTGTGGCCTTTGAAAACAGTCGTGGTGAGAGACCAAAGCATTTCTAAGTACGGGATCATATTCTGGAACAGCCGCACCGCACGTCCACCACGTTCAAAAGTCTCTAGCTAAAGTTACTCGTGTTTTTAAGGATGGTTTTACGTTTCTAGTGACAGTTTAACAAGATTTCTATAATATTAACAGGAGAAACACTCTTGAGAACCCGGCTAGTCATCTCTGTGGCTTTTGAAAATAGTTGTGGTGAGAGAGCTTAGCGTTTCTAAATACTAGCCATATAACGCACAGGGAAGGAATAAGTTATACGCTAGCCTCTTTCTTCATCAGGCGTCAGAAGGTGGTAACACACACACACACACACACACACACACACACACACACACTTATGTAAGAGGAAGAGAATAATGTCTGTCACTGCGCGGTGAGACATATTATGTTAGATGTTCCGTGTGTGTGTGTGTGTGTGTGTGTGTGTGTGTGTGGACCTGTATTCAGAGACGCTTTTGTTCTCTCACGACGATTACTTTTAAAAGCCACAGAGATGAATAGCCGGGTTTTCAAGAATGTTTCTCCTTTTGATAATACAGAATCTTGTCAATATGTCACTAAAACCGAAAAAAAAAGCTTAAAAAACACGTATCACTTCATCTTTACAGAGCCTTTTGAAAGTAGTGAAGGTGCGGTGCGGAAGTGTTTCAGAAGGTCCTGTGTGTGTGTCTGTCTGTGTGTGTCTGTGTGTGTGTGTGTCTGTCTGTGTGTGTGTGTGTGTGTGTGTGTGTGTGTGTGTGTGTGTGTTCCCTCTCCCGTCTCTCTTACCTGATGCTTTCCCAACATCTGTCGCTTATTTGGCTGCCCATTATCGCCGCCCGCACGCCCACAGTCCGTCACGCCGCCAAGGAGCAAGCGTGTTACCTGAACATCTCATTACCTGCTCCGCCACGCCGCCGCCACACACCTGAGGGAGAAATACCTTACCTGTATACTCGTATGTTATTGTGGTTCACCTTTATCTGTACGTATACTGAATGGGGACACTACTACTACTACTACTACTACTACTACTACTACTACTACTACTTGAATAATTATGACAGTAATAACAGTAGTGTCAATATAGTAGTAGTAGTAGTAGTAGTAGTAGTAGTAGTAGTAGTAGTAGTAGTAGTAGTAGTAGTAGTTGTTGTTGTTGTTGTTGTTGTTGTTGTTGTTGCTGTAGTAGTAGTAGTAGTAATAATAATAGCAGTAATAGTAGTAACAGCGAGAACCCCAATCACCACCACCACCACCACCACCACCACCACGCGCATCACACCTCACCGCCACCAGCTAACCCTGAACGCCATGCTGTACACGACGCTAAACAAAAGACAGGCGGTGCTGGTGCCGGCGTCCCCCCAAGGAAACTTTCACCTCCCTATGACGAAACAGTTTCACGAGACTGCAAGAAATGCCCACAATATAAAACACGCCAGCTTGAGGCCTTTAATTATGACGGTGATGATGGTGATGATGATGATAATGATGATGATGATGGTGGTGGTGATGGTGGTGGTGGTAGCGTGTACGTGTGACTTTCTTTCCATGTGCTGGGATCGTGGTTATAATGAAAGGAAAGTAAGTACAGTACGTGATTTTTAAGTGCGAGGTACGAGGAGGTGCGGTAATTATCGTACTTGTTAGATCCGGTCACGTTACTTAGTCATAAATGAAGTTGTGATTAAAATGCGAAGTTTAGAAATTTTACTGGGAATTAATGTTGCTGCTGCCTGTTATTATTATTATTATTATTATTATTATTATTATTATTATTATTATTATTATTATTTTTATCATCATCACTACTGCTACTACTACTACTACTACTACTACTACTACTACTACTACTACTAAACGTATATTACTCCTTACTAATGTTATCGTCTATCACAATATAGTATTCTTACTTTGGAGAACAGGTAGAATAAACAATAACAAAGAGAACAACAATAACAAAAAAGCGTCCTTGATATAATTATAACATTAGTATTAGGAAGACAGACAGTGTTCAATTCATTTCAAAGGTACGATAATTCAAACAATATTCAATTCAATCCAAAGGTACGATAATTATTAGAAAGCAACAGAACATCCTTGAACCCCCTCTCTCTCTCTCTCTCTCTCTCTCTCTCTCTGGTTCGCTTACATCATAAATCGACCAACCACAGTCTCTCTCTCTCTCTCTCTCTCTCTCTCTCTCTCTCTCTCTCTCTCTCTCTCTCTCTCTCTCTCTCTTAGCGAAGGGAAACTAAGGAAAAGGAAGGAAATTATTATGAGTGCAGGAAAAAAAGGACTTAATGAAGGAGAAAGGGAGGAAGTAGAGAGAGAGAGAGAGAGAGAGAGAGAGAGAGAGAGAGAGAGAGAGAGAGAGAGAGAGAGAGAGAGAGAGAGAGAGAGAGAGAATGATACCAAAATGCGACTAGGAAGGAAAACAGACAAACAAACAAACAATTATGGACACTTTTACTTTCCTCACACACACACACACACACACACACACACACACACACACACACACACACTTACACACGTTCTATGCCTTCAGTCCACCAGGTGATGTCAGTGTGTACGCGTGAGGGAGTACACGCGCGTGTGTGAATCGGGTGCGTGTGTGTGTGTGTGTGTGTTTGTGTTTGTGTGTATGTGTGTGCGTGTGTATGTGTAGACTTCTATCGTACACACACACACACAGGTGGATTCATAATTTTTCTTATGTACAACTTAGCTTTAACAAACTAATTGACTCACTAACTAACAGACTCTCTCTCTCTCTCTCTCTCTCTCTCTCTCTCTCTCTCTCTCTCTCTCTCTCTCTCTCTCTCTCAGTACTTAACGATTACGAAAACGAGGCAAACCGAAGGAATAACGAAGAAAAACGCTAATTAATATGTCTGAGAGAGTGAACGAAAGAAAAATAGTGATAAATAAGGAAAGAAAATAAAAAAAAAGGAGAAAGAAAACGAAAACATAAGGAAATTAGACAGAAGATTAAGAAAAGAGAAAACGAAGGAAACAAAACAAAAAAAAACATAAATGAAAATAAACTGAAAGCAAAATATAAAGGGAAAAATAAAAAAAATAAAATAGAAAAAAAAGAAGAAAAGTGGAAAAAAGAGAAAAATCTTCATATGAGGTAAGGTTTATTTAATTAGTGATATTTTTTTTATTAGGTTCAGTATCTTTCAATCTATCTGTCTATCTATCTATCTATTTATCTATCTGTCTATTTGTGTGTATATCCATTCATTTATCTATCACTGTATCTATATATGTCTGTGTCTATCTATCTATCTATCTATCTATCTATCTATCTATCGAGAGAGAGAGAGAGAGAGAGAGAGAGAGAGAGAGAGAGAGAGAGAGAGAGAGAGAGAGAGAGAGAGAGAGAGAGAGAGAGAATGGCGCCTCCATCTAGTGCTTTCACGTTTACAATAGACCTGACCACAAAATTCGGTAATAGCTTGCGTACGTCTGCCTGTGGGAAACTAGAGAGAGAGAGAGAGAGAGAGAGAGAGAGAGAGAGAGAGTGTGTGTGTGTGTGTGTGTGTGTATGTCTGTATTGCGTTCAAGACTTTCCAGAGATCGTGGGTATAAAGGCATTGTGTTACGTTCGGGTATAAAAAAGAAAAATCACAACTTTCCCTCGCGCATTTGAGTGTTGCAAAGGTAACAACTATTTGGGGTTTGAGCGAATGGCTGGAAATACTACATGAACATACCACAGATTGAGTGAATAAGTAAATAAACAAGTAAATAAATAAATGGAATAAAATAAATAGATACGTTTTTTTTTTTTTCGTGCTGGGAACGCCAAGTGAACCTAGCAAACATGAATAAGTAAATAAATAAATAAATAAATAAATAAATAAATAAATACATAGATAAAAAAAATTGTAAATAAAATACGGAATTTTTATGCTAGCAAAAAAAAAAGAAAGTGGATAAATAAACAAATATATATATATATATATATATATATATATATATATATATATATATATATATATATATATATATATATATATATATATATATGGTAGTTTTTTATACAGAAAATATATATATATATATATATATATATATATATATATATATATATATATATATATATATATATATATATATATATATATATATATATAATATTTTTTTTTTTTTTTTTTTTTTTTTGCACATTATTTATCTCATCGTACTTTTTTCTTGTATTCTGCTCGTTTTATTATATTTTACTTATTTATTTATTTAATTTATGTTGTTGTTGTTGTTGTTGTTGTTGGTGGTGGTGGTGGTGGTGGTGTATAGATTGAGCGCCTTAGTTTGGACCACCAACAACAACTTTTACGGTAGTTATATATGATTGGATGTGTTAGTAGTAGTAGTAGTAGTAGTAGTAGTAGTAGTAGTAGTAGTAGTAGTAGTAGTAGTAGTAGTGGCAGCAGCAGCAGCAGCAGCAGCAGCAGCATAAACAACACCTACATAACAGCAAGACAACATCACACGCACATACAGACAAAACAAAAGAGCACCAACAACAACAACAACACACTTTCTGAAGCAGGGAGACTTGCATTATTCATATTTCCTCCTCCATCTTTTGTCTACAACACCCCCTGCAGGTATGGGCGTGGGTGTGCGCGCGCGTCGGGGCGTGGGTGCTTCCTGTGGGTCATGCCGTGAATACTAAGTGTGTCGAAGACTTACCATAAGACCACCACGCATTCAAAAGGCTCTAATTGAAGTTATACATGTGTTTTGAGGGCCTTTTTATGGTTCTAGTGACAGATTAATGATATTTTTTCGATTATTAAGGAAGACATACTCTTGAGAACCCGACTAATCGTCTCTATAGCCTTTGAAAATAGAGAGGACCTTGTCTAAATAAGATATGTATTTACGAGTAACACTATTCTGAAACTCTTCCGCGCAGCACCTTCACTACATTCAAAAGGCTCTAGTTGAAATTACACGTGTTTTTATTGGTGTTTTTATGTTTCTACTGATAGATCAACAATATATCTGCATTATTAACAGAAGAAACACTCTTGAGAAACTGGCTAATCGTCTCTGTGGCCTTTGAAAATAGTGAGAGAGCGAAGCGTGTCTGAATACAAACTTATAGTCACCTCGGGCGTGTGTCTATACACGGTCATGATTCTTGTGGTGGGAACAAGCGTAAAATTTGTTGTAGTGCTGGTGGTGGTGGTGGTGGTGGGTTTCCTTCATTTATTTAATTACTATATATTCCTTAATAATAGTGGCAGTGATTGCAGTTGTAGTTCTCGTAGTTTTGACATTATTTACTGTTTTATTTACGTTATTATTATTATTATTATTATTATTATTATTATTATTATTATTATTATTATTATTATTGTTATAGCAGTGGTGCAGTGAGGGTATAAGTATTGATCTTTGTTTCTTTCTTTTTCTTAATAGCGGCTGTAGTCGTAACTTATAATACGCTCATGTATTCAACTAAAACTAATCATTTATCTCTCTATTCATGTGTCTGTCTATCTATATATCTATCTATTCTTCTATCTATCTATATATCTACATATCTATTATTCTACCTTTCCATTTATCTACCCATCTATCTATCTATCTATCTGTCTATCTGTCTATATGTCTGTCCGTCTACCTCTCTATCTAGCAAAACGCCATTCACAAAGGTACAACAACTGGATTGCAAAATAAAAAGAAATCTGACTTTCCTTCTCTTATGGGAACGTAAACCCTGCCAGAGAGGTGTACCCAACCCTGCCAGCGAGGTGTTCCCAACCCTGCCAGCGAGGTGTTCCCAACCCTGCCTGCGAGGTGTTCCCAACCCTTCGTCCTTTCATGAGACTCTGACTGCTTGCAACACGAGGGAGGCACAGACAGTCAGACACCTGCTACTACTACTACTACTACTACTACTACTACTACTACTACTATTACTACTACTACTACAGAGAGAGAGAGAGAGAGAGAGAGAGAGAGAGAGAGAGAGAGAGAGAGAGAGAGAGGGAGGAAATGGAAATTCTTTGGGGGGTTTAATGGATTAGCAACGTGTGTGTGTGTGTGTGTGTGTGTGTGT
>NC_087189.1:14122381-14149881 GCF_035594125.1 Scylla paramamosain | reverse complement strand
TCCAGCGATGTGTGTGTGTTTGTGTGTGTGTGTGTGTGTGTAAGGAAGAGAGAGAGAGAGAGAGAGAGAGAGAGAGAGAGTGTAGCAATAGTTGAAGTAGTAGTAGTAGTAGTAGTAGTAGTAGTAGTAGTAGTGTTAGGAATAATAGGATTAGTAGTAGCAGTAGTACTAGTAGTAGTAATAGTAGTAGTAATAGTATTAGTATTAGTAGTAGTAGTAATAGTAGTAGTAGTAGTAGTAGTAGTAATAGTAGTAGTAGTAGTAGTAGTAGTAGTAGTAGTAGTAGTAGTAGTAATAGTACTAGTATAGTGCTAATAATTGTAATGATAATACGAATTATGAATACAAGTAATAATGGAAATTGTTAATAATGATGATGATGATGATAAAAATAATAATAGTAATAATAATAATAATGATAATAATAATAACAATAACAATAATAATAATAATAATAATAACAATAATAACTATCATTATTATTGTTATTATTATAATTATTATTATTATTATATTTACAACAACAACAACAACAAAACACAATGACAACAACGTACGCTTCATTGCCTCCTATTACTAAACCTACAACTGCTTCAGATGTTAGAACACAGAATCCTCCGCTCTCCTCCCTTCCCTTTCCCTGCAGGTGGCGGTGGTGGTGGCGGTGGTCCTACTTGGCTCCCCCCCAGCACTGTGCCAACACTACGCCAGCAGAAGCCCCGCCATCGTCACTGATCCGAAGCTTCGAAAAGTTTATGAATTCCTCTACCCGTATTATCAAAAGTGAGTCATTTGGTGAGCCAGTCCGTCAATTAGATTGTTATTCAGTCTGTTTCCAGTTCGTTAATCACTTAACTAATTAATCAGTCCAGTCATTGAGTAAAGTAACTAAAACAAGTAAACCGAATTTATCAATCAGTTACTACGTCAGTCAGTCATTCAAGCAGTCACTCAATCAGTCACTTATTATAGTCAGTCAGTCAGTCAGCCAGCCAAGCACTCACTCAGTCAACCAGCCTATCACTCATTTAGTCAGTCAAACAGTCACACACACACACACACCCTCAACCATCCTCATACCAACACCACACACACACACACACACACACCTCAACCATCCCCTTACTACTACCACCACCACCACCTTTCTTATCCACAGGCCTCGCTACCGCTATCCCTTCTATGATGGGGAGGGCAACGGAGAGCTGCTATACGGCTACGGCGGCCCCAGGCTCTTCAGGTACACCGTGTTTAAGCCCGTGGAAGGGTACCTGAGGAGACGCTGACGGAGACACTGCCCCGTATTGAGAAATGCTTTGCTCTCTCACCACGACTATTTTCAAAGGCCACAGAGATGATCAGCCGAGTTGCCAAGAGTGTTTCTTCTGTTACGCACACATTCACACACACACACACAAACAAACACACATACACACGTTGATATTAGTAATTATCGTACAGTTGCATCATCATCAGTGTTAGATATATGTATATACAAACAGACAGACAAACATCAACTGTCAAATAAACATAAACGGAAAAGGTCCAGGAAATAAACATTTACTGGATAAAAAAAAAAACAAGAAAGGTCATGATTACTTGTAGTTGTTGTAGTTATTGTTGTAGTTATTGCTGTGTTTCTATCGGTGTTTAAAAGTTATCCTCTTCTGACACACACACACACACACACACACACACACACGCATCATCACTTCGCTTCAAAATATATTGTTAGTAAACTAAAAACAATAACAACAATAGTAATTGTTGTAGTACATTGTTGTGTTAATATTTTGTATTGTTTGTAATAAAGATTATAAATATTTCAACCATTCTTTTTACTCCATTAAGAAAAAAATATTTCCTTTAGTATATTAAGATGATACCGAAGAGGGAAGATGAAAGAGGATGATAAAATGGAAGTAGGAGAGAGAGAGAGAGAGAGAGAGAGAGAGAGAGAGAGAGAGAGAGAGAGAGAGAGAGAGAGAGAGAGAGAGAGAGAGAGGCCAGTTTTCCTTCGTTTCTTTTTCACATATTTCATTTTCCTCCTTCATTTTCCAGCTCCAGTACTCCGCTTCTGTATTATTATTATTATTATTATTAGTAGTAGTAGTAGTAGTAGTAATAGTAGTAGTAGTAGTAGAACTTATTAATGCAAGAGTTAACCATTACTTTCACTCTTTTATCCCTTTTACTGGTAAACTCTCCAACTTTGATTCTATTCATCTTTCTTCTATCTTTATTATGTCCATCTTATTAGTGCAAGAGTTGACCAGCACCATCAGCGCCAGGGAGGTGTGGGTGAGGTGGTGATTTGCCGTTCCTTCCCCCTCCCTCTTTCTCTCTGATTGTTCGGATGAAAACTTTAGGTTGGGGCACCAAGGAAAAAAAAAAAAAAAAAAAAAAAAAAAAAAAAAAAAAAAAAAAATATATATATATATATATATATATATATATATATATATATATATATATATATATATATATATATATATATATATATATATATATATATATATATATATATATATATATTGTGATGTATTCAGACACGCTTTGCGTGTCTGAATACATCACAACATTGATGACGTAACCCGCTCCCTCACAACGGTGTATATTTGCCATGGCAATATACGCAACACTTACCAGCCTCATTCCCTCGATTATGACTCGTATGAAATTGAGAATAACATATCTGAGAAGCATGTATATGCGTTAATAATCATATTGCACCTTATAGATCCATAAAATTGACATGTATTGCTGAAAAGTACCTTGTTTTGATTTACGTAGATGATATCAAGAAATATCATGAAGAGTCATTGCAAATAGATTAATTCTACGTATTGCGGATAATAGCTGTGATAAATAAGGCGGAGGAGAGCAAGATTGGGCAAGGCCGGGAGCAAGGAATTGGAAGAGTCAGTTGAGAGCAAGAATGGCACTGAGTGCACCGAGGTGCACAGCAGTTGAAGCCTTGAGAGGTGACATGAGATGGAGCACCTTTAGAGAAAGACTGACAAAGCCACACTTAGGTACAAGATTAGGCTTGAGAGAATGGATGATGCAAGAATAACAAGGAAGGTGTACCTGTGGAATGAAAGTGGAAGCAAATGGAGGAAGAGATGCATGAGAATGACAGACAGGAATGGATTGCAAGTTGTGTGGGCGATAAGAATGGCTGGGAGGAATCAAAATGAGCGTGAATGGGTGGTAACAAGAGGAGGCAGAGTGGGAGCCGAATGGGATGTGAGAAAATGGAAGAATGAGATAGACAAATAAGTGAAATGTGTGGGACTGAATGAATGGAAGAATGAAATGGAAAGAAAGAAGACCCTGGAATGGTACAAGGAGAAAGAGGCCCCGAGGTATGAAAGGTGGTATGATGGAAGCCTGGGTGGTGATCTCTTCCGAGCAGGGCACAGTGTATGGATATGAATGCAAGTTACAGGTGGTCTGAGTCCGGCAGCAAAGTGTGCCAGATGTGTGACATGGGAGAGGATGAGATGGTGGAACATGTGGTGCTGGAGTGTGTGAAGTATGCCAGAGACAGGAATGAGATGATGCAAGTGATACTGACTGAGTTAGGAGTGGAGAAGACAGGGTGGAGAGTGGAGAAGACAGGAAAGGATTGGATGGTGTTGTTGCTGGGATTGTGTAGAGAGGCGAATGAAAGGATGATTGAAGCGGTGAAAGAGTTTCTGGAGAGAATGTGGCGTGCCAGGTGTATGAACAATTAGGATAGAGGATGCTGTTCGTTTCTCTCTTTTTTTTTTTTTTTTTTTTTCCTTCTACAGGAGTTGCCGATCCAAAGGCCTGGCTCAGGAGTGATCCTGTGCCATCTGTACCATCAAGATCAAGATCAAGGAGAGCAGTGGGCCGCGGGAGGGGGGACAGACGAAAGATGGCAGAGGAGGCGCTAATGTCAGCGGCTTTAGCCAGGTCCCAGTCCTTCCACACCTTCAACACGCCGCAGATAACAGCCAGCAAGTGCGGGAATAACGTAAGGAAGGCTAATGGTGGTTAATGTGTGTGTGTATAAGTGTATGTGTTGTTTGTGTTGCCTCTCATTGGGGGCTCTTGTTTACGTAGTTGTTTTCCATTCATTCCTTCTTCAAGGTCACTGCTGCCCAGGGTGTGGCTCTGTCCAGTCTTGCCCAGGGTTAAGATGTAGGGCATTAGCTAGGCAGCAGTGTTGATAACTACAAATATATAGTTTGGTGTGCAGTAAGCCAAGTGATTCTGTAGTAATACCCGAGTGTCACCGAAAGGGTTGAGGGAAAGGGTATTATTTCGACAAGCGTGCATTTAAGTGGTTGCTTATTTTGCGTTAGGTCCTCAGTCCCACAAACCTATAGGACGTGTTGTAGAGTGATTCTGTAGTAATACTCGAGTGTCATTTAAAGGTTCGAGGGTTTAAATGGTTGTGAGGAAGAGTATTATTTTGACAAGCAGGCCTTTAAATGGTTGCTTATTTTGCGTTGGTTCCTCAATCCTTCAAATGTATAGTCAGGTCTGCAGGAGTAAGCCATGACTGTTATGATACCCCAGTGTCATCTAAAGGTTTAAGGGGAGGGCTATTAGCTGTTGTACTTCCTCAGTCCTTCACTAGCCATTGCATCTTCCAGCTAAAAGATCTTGGATACTTCAAAACCAACGAGGTACAGAGTGCTTGGCTAGTGACACAATGCACCACTGCCACTAAACACACACGAGGATGAAGACTAGTGAAGAGACTTGCTACATTTTGAGGGCCACACACTTAATTTAGCTGAGCATGCAGTACATTTGTATAAAGTAAGGGTTGATTTTTTTTCAAGGTTAATTACAGGTATGTTAGACTTTAGGTTTTTGTGGCGGGAATTGTGGATAAGGTCGTGTTGTGATGGTTAGCCAATTCCTACCTGATAATGATTCTTCTTAGGTAAGGAAAAAATAAATAAAAATAAAGGCTTTTGTGTCAAGTGTGACCAGGTCTAGATCTAACAGTCTTTCACCTCTGCCGTTTCTTAAGGTAAAAACAAGTATGGAAATGCAAAAGAAGTATACAAACTTGCTCCGAAAAACAGCCACGATTAACATGATTACCTAAAAGTGCTTGCATGTTTTGCTTACCCAAGCCTTAAATTAAGCAATCTTCAGTTGAGACTCTGTATATTAATAATTCAGAATGGTTGTGCTGTTCAGTAATAATTATTATTTGCCTATATATTATCTTTCATGTAATGTGTATGAAGAAACAAAGAATTAAGATTATTTGGTAGCAACAAAAGTGGATGTTTACAAGGAAATGCATATAAAAAAGCTTGGATGACCTTAACTTACCAAAGTTCCTGTGCGTCTTGGGAACGAGAAATAACAGGTTCAAGCTTGAAACAGATTTAAATAAGAGAGAGGAAGGAATTGGTTCTCAAATAGAGTGGTAGATGAATGGAATGGACTCAGTAATCAGGTTGGTAGTGCTGAGTCATTTGGGAGCTTTAAAAGAAGATTAGACAGATCTATAGATGGGAATGACAGGTAGAAACAGGCAGGCATGTTTCATACAGGGATTGCCATGTGTGGTCTGATGGCTTCCTGCACCAGCCCTTGTATTCCTATGTTCATATATTCTTGTTATTTCAGCAGCTGGAGTGTCGAGTGTGTGAGGACGGGTTCAGCCTGGGTGGAGACAAGGTGCCACGCCTGCTGTTCTGTGGCCACACCCTCTGCCACGCCTGCCTGCTGCGCCTCCCCACCCACGATAACAACATCCACTGCCCCTTCGACAGACAGCCCACCCCGATAAGTGAGTGTTGGTGCCCCCACACACACCTCTGATTCATACCTTTGTAAGTTAAGTTTTACCTCACTTGTATTTAACCCTTTAACTTCTATTTGGTACATCTTTCCTTAATTACAAATCACTCTGAGACATCTTTACTTGTTCTATAGCCACCTCCAGTCTTTAAACTGAATATAAATTTCAAATTCTGTTCTTTTTTAATCCCTGTCTTTCTTTGAGATGCTTATAAAAATTTCATGCATTACTTCTGGTGCTGTTCATTGCTTTGTATCGTAGTGAAAGATTTAAGTTAGGTCTTTAATTGAAGTTCTGTCTCCCCTATTTAAGTCCAGTGTTTATTTATTTTGTCATGTAAGAGAAAAAGAATGAATAAATGGTCCAGTGTGATGCCAGTCCCTAAAGAAAGGCCAAAAGGACATCATTTATCATTTATTTACTTTAAGAAAATATTGACACATGCCTTCATAAATCCCTGAAGTATAGAAGCTCCTGCTAATACTATAGGTGTCTTGGTTTCATTTGAAGTTGTTTTGCTTGATTAGTAAAGCAAATGTGGGACTTGCTGTGTTCATGAAAGCTCCATCTTAAGCCACACATTGTGCATTCTCACACTAATCCACTGTTGTCACATTCTATTGCAAGAAGTGACAAGGGTTTGGGATACCCTCCTTTGTTACTCCTTCAGTGAAAGAGGCATGATATCTTCTTTTGTCTGCCGTACTATAAGAGAATAGCCCAGTGTTTATCTCATTGTAATCCACTGTTGCTTTCTGTGTTGCAAGAAGTGACTAGTAGGAATAAAGTTAGAGGATTTGGGCATTATTCCTTCAATGAAAGAGGCATGGTGTCTTGTTTTGCCTGCTGTACTATAAGATATTACCTCAGTGTATAGATAGCGTGAACCTTTCTGTGGCTAATACCATCTTTGTCTCCCCAGCCATAAATGATTAGACTATTATATAGTTAGCTCAAGTCTTTGCATGGCTATCACCTTTGCCTGCTGTACTATACAATATTAGCCCAGTGTATAGATAGCTTGAGCCTTTCCTCAACTGACTTCTCTCTCTGCTTGGCCTCCACTAGGTGCCTCGGGAGTGTGGGGCCTCAAGAAGAACTTTGCCCTGCTGGAACTCCTGGAGCGCTTGTCCCTCTCCCGGTCCAATACTGCGCTGCTGCCGGAGGTCCTCATCAAGCAGCGAGAGGTGAGTGCTGGACAGAATGGTGAATGCAGGGTGGGTTCTTAAGTGTAGGACTGTTCTTTGAATGTTTAGTTAGCTAGCGGAATGGCATGATATATAGATGAGGCTGTAGGAGATATGTAGGAGGGGCACTGGCCAAGGATACCAAATTAGAAGATAAAAGGGCCCATTGAGGTGCAAGTCCCCAAACAGAATCAGAAACGATTGTCAAAAATTGGAGGGTAAGTGCCTTGTAACCTCCATCTTCAAAGAGTTTAGTCATAGGAAGGAAATACTGAAGCAGGCAGGGAGTTCCAGTGTTTACCAGGGATACAGATGCTCCCCAATTTATGATTATTTGAATTTTAGTTAGATAGTGAAATTTGAGTTTTAGTTAGATAGCAGAATGGCATGATGTATAAGTGAGTCTGTTGATCTTGGTAAATGTTTGATGTTTAGTTTCTGTTAATTTTGTTATTACACGAGGTGGTTTCCTGTCTGTTGTGTTAGTATGGCTGTTTACCTGGCTGGTCCACTCTTAATGTGAGAGAAGGAGGATGTGTGACTGGTTTGTGTTAGACTGTATCATAAGAACATAAGAAAATAAAGGAAACTGCAGGAAGCCATCAGGCCTACATGTGGCAGTTCCTTTATGAAACATGCCTGCCTATGTCCACCAATCATCCATCTATAAATTTGTCTAATCTTTTAAATCTTCCTAATGATGTACCAACAACCTGATTGTTGAGTCCATTCCATTCATCTACCATGTTGGTGCAATGGCATCCTCTTAGTTATGAAAGTACTGGTAACAAGGAAGATATCAATGAGTGTAATAGTTATAGAAGTATCAGTAATAAGAAGGATAGCAATAAGAGTCTCAATAGTAATAATAAGTTTTCATCTCTCTTGCATTGCTTCCCCCAGCTGGGCATCTCCTGTGATGAGGATGAGGACCACCTGGCTGTCCTGTACTGCACGGTCTGCGCCTCCCACCTGTGTCTGGAGTGCTCGGAACGCACCCACGCCACACGCACCCTTCACAAACACAAGCGCATCCCTCTTTCTGGTGAGTAAAGTTTCTCTGTTATTCTCATTGTTTTCACTCAGAGTAAGCAAAAGTTAAGGTAAACAACAGCCACTTCTACACAAACTTCAATTCCTGACCTAAAACAAGCACTGAAACACAACAAAACTATAGATGCAGCTAAAAATATTGATGGCAAGAACATAAAAGCTAAACAAAATCAGCAAAAACACAAAGAAAACTATAAAGATTGACCCCAAGTACCACAAAAAACACCACAAAAAAAATATCAAAATCAATAAGTATAACACTGAAAACTATAAAAACTGACAACAATTACCAAAGCTAAAAACTATTAATATATAAAAAAAACATAAGATAAAGACACAACCAGTCATGTACTAAGTCTCCCACAGTAAAGGTCCCCACAGCAGCACTCCCCAGCAGGCTCTTTAATTCCTCCTTCCCCGTGTGTGATGCAGAGAAGCCCCGGGAGAAGCCAAGGTGTGTCGATCACTCCTTCCATCCAGTGGAGTTTGTGTGTCTGGAGGAAGAGTGTCAGGCAGCTCCCCTCATGTGCTTCATATGTAAGGACTACAAGCACACTAAGCACAAGGTGAGTCTGTGTGATGATAATTGCCCATTCCCCAGACAGTGTAATTTCTACCCTCCCTAGTATAAAAACTGCAATACAAAAATAATAATAGTAATGATAGTATATGGTTTACTAATGTAGCTGTTATTACACTAAAAATGTACAATAATTTCAGGAGAAGGATTTGAATGAATGAGGAACAATAGATAAACAGTAAAATGAGTTTGTGCTTTCAATAGAGAGGTATGAGGCTTGAATAAGTGAGTATAGATGAACAGGAAAATGAGTGAGTTTGTGTGTATCATTAGGTAAGGTATGAGATTTGAATGAATGAGCTGGAAGAGATGAACAGGAAAACAAGTGGGAAAATAAGAGTATTCATAAAATTTCTGCGTTACAGCACATGTTACTGGAGCAGGAGGCAGAGAGAATCCGAACAACCATCAGTGCAGCGCTTCAACACATCAAGAGGGTGGCACAGGAGCTTACTGACTCGGCACACAAGCTGGGTGAGGCGCACACACACACACGCTCACTCACTCACACACACACACACACACACACACCATGATTGTTTTTATCTCTGCTTTGTCTTGTGTTATTTTGTTGGTAATGGTGTCTGTCTTCTTGGCTTTATTCATTTACCACTCTTCCTGATTACTTCCTTTATTTCTTGTTTAATAATAGTTTCCTTTTTTTTTTTTTTTTTTTTCTTACATTTGTTCAATTTCTTTTAGCATATCAGCCCAAGCTTGACTCAGTCCTGTAAAAATACCATTAGGAAGCGACACTCACACATGCCTTTTGATTAAGAATGTACTGAAATCCATCCTTACTTCAAGGCTGGTAAGGGTAGAACTAACTCTCTTTGGCCACAGTTAGATAAGAATTAGAAAATTATTTGTAACATCTCAAAAAAAAAAAAAGTAACATCAGCAGGAATCTCTTTAAGCTGCGGAACAAGGCGAGTAAATCCAAAACCTAATTTCAAAGCAGGAGTATCATGACACTGCAAAAATTTAATTGACCAACTTTTTTTTTTTTTTACCCCTCCTGCAATAATTTTGGGGGGAGTTGCATTGTAACCTTTTTCCCTTCTTTTTTATTTCTCCCCATTTTTGTGGCCTTGGCCAGACTTCTTATCACACACACAAAAAAATAGAAAGGAAAATTATACAATAGCCATCAACAGTAATATTCATTATCACTCACTCGACATGTACTCTCCCTTCCCCACAATAGAGGGCGTGGCCAGACAGCTGGAGGGGGGACCGGGGGACAACTTACCTTCAGACAGTGACAGCAGCAGGGGCACGGCAGAGGAGGCGAGGGTGCGGGTGAGCCAGTACTTTGCCCAGCTGCGGGAACAACTGAACCGGCAGGAGAGCCAGGCCATGACAGCGCTGGATGCCCACGTGAGGGAGCGACTGTGTTCCATCAGGCAGCAGCAGGAGGACCTCGCCACGCTTCTGTCCCAGGTGTGTGTGTGTGTGTGTGTGTGTGTGTGTTTACGTAGTTGTGACATGCAGGGAAGGAGGGATGCTTTTACTGTCCTGCCTCTGTTTCTCCTATCATCCAACTTGGCCTTGAAGTTATGTTTGTGTGGTTGTGATTGTAATGGGAAGAATTAGTTTAAGGTAATGGAGTGTTAAGCTGAAAACATACATCTTTGAAATTTACTGAGGTGCAGAAGTATTGTATATGTGTGTGTGTGTGTGTGTGTGTGTGATAGTGGTAATGATAATAAGAAACAGTTTATTAAGATACTGCAGTGATAAGCTGAAAACACACATCTTTAGAATTTACTGAGGTGCAGAAGTATTGTATATGTGTGTGTGTGTGTGTGTGTGTGTGTGTGTGTGTGTGTGTGTGTGTGTGTGTGTGATAGTGGTAATGATAATAAGAAACAGTTTATTAAGATACTGCAGTGATAAGCTGAAAACATATATCGTCAGAATTTGCAGTATACTTAATAACAACACCAGTCCTAGTGATGACAACACCTTAAAATCTCCCTAATTCCTTCTGTTTACTTATCGATAACTTACTAATAATTATACCACACCAGTAACAACACCACTACTAGTAATGACCACCTCAATGTCCTTCCAGGTTATTTATTGATGTATTAACAACGACACCACACCAATAGCAACACTGGTTCTAGTAATGATAACGCCTCAGTATCCTCTCAGTTTACTTATTGATAACATATTAGTCCTTTCACTGGGATATACAACACTTCACAACACTAAAAGCAAGGCATGAAATCATTTTAAGCACCTACAAGAAAGAAAAGGATAAAAAAAACAAAAAGAATATTTGGAGGGGCTGTAGAAGCAGAAGAAATGTATCAGAGAGTTGAAGGATTAAGGGAAGATGTGACAAATAGCAGTGAAAGGGTTAATAATGATACCAACCACACCACCAGCAGTACTAGTAATGACACCTCTTCGACAGATGGTGGCGGTGGTGGTGGATGGGGAGAGGGCGGTGCAGCACGACGACGGCCGGCTTATCATGGCATTCAGGGACTTGTCGGCTCGCATGGCTCACGTCACATCGCAGGAGCAACAGTTGGCGCAGCTGCTGGCACTTGCACCTGATCCAGCCATTCCTATCACATTTACCAAGGTGAGCTGCATACTTCCTTATGATAATAATAGTAATGATAATTGGTAGTTTATCGCTGGAGGAGTTATAAGTATTTAGGACAGGAAAAATCACCCCCAATCCTGCCATTCTTATCATGTTTAACAAAGTGGGTATATTCTTTATGGTGATAATGATAGTAATAGTAATGATAATTGGTAGTTTATCGCTGAAAGAGTTATAAGTATTTAGCAGAACAGGAAGAGGTAAATGTGTTTATGATGATAGTTATATGTACTTTTATTTAGTCAGTTTGTATGCATGAATTGAAATTCTTATCCCTCTTCTTTGCCTTTTCATTATTTTTCTTCATACTTTCAAGCTTACTCTTATTACTTTTTGTCTGTTTATCCTCACTCTTCTTTGCACCTCTTCATCATTCTTCCTCATACTATCAACCTTACTCCCATTCCTCCTCTTTCATTCATCTTCGTACTTTCCCTTCTTCTCATCATCTCTCATCAACAGGACAACCGCATTCACATTGGGGCAAGGATTGAGATGCGAGTGGTGACCCTTGGCCTGGATGGGGCGGGGAAGACCTCCATCCTGTTTAAGCTGAAGCAGGATGAGTTTGTCTCCACAATCCCCACCATCGGCTTCAATGTAGAGACCATAGAATACAAGAATTTCAAGGTTAGTAGGGGATATTTTGAAGATGTCCTGTGATATGTATTCTCTTTTTAGTGTTTCTAGGTTCATAGAGTTTTTTTTTTTTTGTGTGTGTGTGTGTTTTTAGGTTTGTATGGGTGGTCTTCCTATTCTCTCTCTGTCTCTCTCCCGGTGATGTTAAATCCTTGATAAACTGTTACGACACTCATGAATGTTTTTTTGATGTAAGAGGGGCACTGGTCTAGGCTAATTCTTGTTATTCCTTCTTGAGCCACTAACTTATTCTCTGTCTTGATCTGCCTGTCCTTCTTGTTACCCCTTCCTGAGCCACTAATCTGTTCTCTCCCTTGCCAGTTCTTGTCTCTCCTACCTGTGACACTAGTCTGTTTTCTGCCATGATCTACCTGTTCATCTTGTCCTTCCTTCCTGAGCCACTAATCTGTTCTCTCCCTTGCCAGTTCTTGTCCCTCCTACCTGTGACACTAGTCTGTTTTCTGCCATGATCTACCTGTTCTTTTTGCCCTTCCTTCCTGAGACACTAATCTGTTCTCTCCCTTGATCTGCCATTTCTTGTCCCTCCTTCCTGTGACACAAATCTGTTCTCTCCCTTGATTTGTCAGTTCTTGTCCCTCCTTCCTGTGACACTAATCTTTTCTCTCCCTTAATCTGCCAATTCTTGTTCCTCCTCCCTGAGCCACTTATCTTGATCTACCAGTTAATTTTTGTCCCTCCTTGCTGAGACCCTAACCTGCACTCTCCCTGGGTCCTCTAGTTCACTGTGTGGGATGTTGGAGGTCAGCTGAAGTTGCGTCCCCTGTGGCGCCACTACTACTTCAACACTCAGGCAGTGATTTTTGTGGTGGACGCAACTGATGTGGAGAGACTTCCCGAGGCACAGACGGAACTCACCAAGCTCATGACAGAGAGGGAGCTGAAGGATGCCTCTCTGCTCATCTTTGCCAATAAGGAGGTGTGTGTGTGTTTATCTAGTGTTGGTTTATGAGAGGAATCTATGCTCTTGCTATCCTGTCTCCATATTTGCTGTTATCCAATCGCTCTTTAAATCCATGTATTGTCCTACTGTGTGTGTGTGTGTGTGTGTGTGTGTGTGTGTGTGTGTGTGTGTGTAATAGTGTTAGAAGGAGAATCAGTTTAAGATAATGCAATGATATGGTTAAATCATATATCTTCCAAATTTAAAGGGAAGAAACAGAATTTAAACAGAAGTGGTGTGTTCTTACCTAATTGTTCTTAATTAATTGCATTTTTTACAGGATTGAGTCAGGCTTGTAATGTCCTGTGTTTTTAAATTAATTTGCTATATTTTTCTTTAAAACTATGAATGCTCCTTGCACACACAGCCTTGCCAGTCAGTGTGTTCCATTGGCTGATTGCTCTCTTACGAAAAAACTGTATTTTCTTATATCTTTCTCTCTCTCTCTTTTTGTATAATTTCTTTGTGTGCCCTCTTGGTGTTGATTTTGTGTTGTGTGTGTGTGTGTGTGTGTGTGTGTGTGTGTGTGTGTGTGTGTGTGTGTGTGTGTGTGTGTGTGCGTGTGTGTGTGTTCATCCATCTTGTTTATTTGTATCTTTAGCGGATTAAGTCAAGCTCATAATGTATATACAAAGATTATCATGGCATTCTTTTGTTGTTGAAATTTGTGTATATTCTTTGTGTGCTATTGTGTGTATATTGAAGGGGGTACTCCTTGTATTCCTGGTCTTGTGTTATTCATTGTCATCATAATTCTGAAATGCCTCATTCATTCTTGCTAGTGTTGCTCTTGTTTGTTTTCCCTTATTTTATCTTCTTCCTTGCTTTTATTTGTATCACTGTTCTCTAGTTATGTATCACTTGGTTCTCTCTTTCCCTTCAAGTCTCGTGAGGTTTCTACATAGCAAGGAGACAGAGGGTTGTTATAATGTTGTGCGAGATATCATTTTCACAAAGTTTCAGGATCTGTATAAAATAATTAAGATGTGTAACTATAACATTGCATTATCTTCTAGGTGCAAACACACAAACACATTATGTTCTTCAGATTGTTGCAGCCACTTTTCAACATTCACAATCAAGGCCATATTCTGGAACACTTGTGCACCACACCTGTACTACATTCAAAAGGCTCTAGTTGAAGTGACACAGGATTTTAAGGGTGTTTTTGTTTCTAGTAACAGTTTAATAAGATTTCTACACTATTTATATGGAAAAATAATCTTGAGAATCGTAAAAATATCCTTGAAAATCCATGCCACTTAAACTGTAGCCTTTTGAAGTGGAGGTACAGTGCAGGAGTGCTTCAGGATATGGTTTGTACTCCAATAGTCATCCAGTATTCTTACCATCACTGACACCTCACATCCTCCCCAGAACTCAGAACCATAAACCCCCCTCCCTTAAAAATCTGTGTTTCTTCAACTAGAGCCTTTTGAAAGTAATGGAGGTACATTGCAGGAGTTTCAGAATAAGGTCCTTACTCCTGCAGTCATCCAGCACTCTTGTCATCACTGACACCACACACCCTCCCCAGAACTCAGAGCACGCCTTGGGAATGCCAGCCCTCACTGATAGCCTGGGTCTCCACAAGCTGTGTCTGGGGCGCTCATGGCACATCCAACCCTGCGACGCCCAGTCTGGCACGGGTCTCCACCAAGGGCTGGACTGGCTGGCTCGGCAACTTGTCCCTTCAGAAGTCCTCAACTCTGCCGGCTGATCATCCAGAGATGCTTCTTTTTGTCCCCCAAGTGTAGTGAAGTAGTGGAGGTATTGAGGTGTGTTGGGTGACTGAGGTGTGGCTGGGAGTGTAGCACCTTACCAGGTCATGTTCCTTGTACAAGAGAAAGGTAGGGAGCATTCTGTGAGTCCCTATTGTGCTGTAGGTGGTGTGGGAAGGGATAAGAGTATCTGCAGTGATAATATTTAACTCCCAGGGAAGAGGATTAAGAGATGTTATGTAGGTGTCTAGTTGTGCTTGAGAGTTTGTATACAGAGGAGTGTCAGGCCATGAAGAGGTTCCCTGGTGAAGCCTTGTCTCTCAGCATGGGAAAGGGAGAGGGAGGGATGCAGGGCTGCCAAGATGGAATTTTGTAACCCTTGAAGCATAGCATAGAAGTGTAGGTAATGCATAAGGATCTGAAATTCTGTTTACAATTAAGGATGAGGGTAGAAAGGAAACTGAAGGTGCCAAGTTGGGGTCTGTGTATGAAGGCAGAGGGAAGACAGTGGTACCAAGTGAAGGTGAGAAGTTTTATTCTCATCTCAGGACAAAGGTAGGTGATTCAGGACTACCTGCTAGCAAGTCTCTGTTTTATCCCCAGTGTAGCACAGGAGTAGGAAGACACTCAATGGTAGCACACCTAGTCAGTCTGATGTTTTATTCTCTTTGTAGAAGTGAAGTAGATGGTCATTCTGTGGTCCAACCTAGTCAGTGTGATGTTTATTTCTAACGTAGGAAAGAAATAGATGATGCAGCAAGTCGGTACTAGTCAGTCTGATGTTTAACTCTCAGTGTAGGACAGAGATTGAAATTGATCCTGTGGTACCTAAGTGCATTTTTATCCCCCTTTCAATGAAGGACGGAAGTTGCTGAGTGAACATTTCCCGCAAGTGTAGGATGGAGACAAAACACCAACTAGGATATCAAGATGTTGAGGTTTTTGTTCCCGGGATAGAGTATCGTCAGGGGTCCAAAGGTAGGTAATTAGAGATTTTTTTCCCTTTCTCAATACAGGATAGGGTTAACATGTTCTTGCCAGCAGAAGCCACAAGCAGCAGGTCCCCAGTCTGTGCCACCACTGGGGCATGCTTGCTACAAGTACTCCCTCATGTGGGATGTGTGAGGAAGTTTGGTTCTCTGCCATAAACTATCCAGTCTCGGTGATAACTTAGAATGTGATGCTGTTTTATAATTAGGAAAAATTTATGATGTCAATTTTACTTTGCACAGGTGAAGTTGAAAGGTGTAAAATGTGCTTAGAGAAATTTATACCATCATATTTTTCTTTGCACACGTGAAGTTAAGAAGTGTTAAATATGCTTAGGAAAATTTGGATGACATCATTTTTACTTTGCACAGATGAAATTGAAAAGTGTAAAATGTGCTACTAATACTATCTTGACTCTGGTGGGTAGTGTAGTTTGGGGCTCAGATATGTACACCCTTGTGATTGACTTGACTTGGGCAGTTAGTATGACTCACTCACTTCATTGGCTCATCTCACTCAGTTATTTCCTAGCTATTGTCTGTATATGAAAGCAATGAAAAGAATGATGCGGTAACACCCAAACACTAATGCATTGCCCATGAAATTATGAAGGTTTATAACACTTGTGGCTTGTTGTTCTGAGGCTCTTGTTTGGGCAGGAGTGAGATGACAGCCCAGTGTTTTTCAGGTCATTACTTGTATCTGTAATGACGGAAAATTATAAGCATCTATATCCATTGTTTCTCAAAGAATAAACCATTTCAGCCCTGCATGGTTTACCAGCATAACCTTCCTTAGTCAATTAGAAAGGGTGTGCATATGTGATGTACTTGTTTATCATGTTATAGGAGGTTTGAAGCAAGTGTACCTCATACCACTTCCCCTTCAGCCAGATCAGCTTCAGGACACCATACCAAAAAAGAGGCAGTAGTCAGGGGTAACTGTAGACAACATATGTAACATATCCTCTCTCATGTACTGTAGAATTACTTGTGTTGGCCTCCTCACACCCCACACCCCCACATGTCCCTCCTGCCAGTGAGGTGTGGTGGTGGTGGTGTGGGTGGGTTGCCAGGGAGGTGAAAGCCAAGTTAACCCTGCACCTCTCCCCGGTTCTCAGGATACTGATATTGTGTGGCCAGAACCTGCAGTGACAGTGATAAGGCCAGAACTCAGACATGCTCTGTTCTCTTGCCACGACTATTTTCCAAGACCACAGAGATGATTTGAGATGAGAGTGTTTCTCCTCTTTATGATGTAGAAATCTTGTTCATCTGGTACTATAATGATAAACACCCTAAAAAATTAGTGTAACTTCAGAGGCTTTTGAAAGTAGTCAAGGTGTGAATAGAAATGTTTTTGAATCTGGTCTGTAATGATGACATTGACCACAATCAGTGTTTCAAATTTGAGCGTAACAATGTGAAATGATCTGCCATGAAAGTATTGCACCTTATTTATTGGAGGTGATGAGTGACAGTGAAGGCAAGCATGCATATCACACTATGAATGTGCTGTCTAATATTTAGTCAGCCAACTCACATAACTCTTACTTAACTTGTATGACCCTCAGAGGCTGCACATCTCACAGGAACCAAGACGCAGTACAAACACCAGAGGGTTCTTGTGGAGACTGCTGAGGGGAGGCTTGCCTACACGCGCACACACACACACATTTACTGTTGAGAAAACTGTAACCTGGTATAAGCCTGAGTGGTGGAGATACAAAGCTGTGTGTGTGTGTGTCTGAGTTCTTTTCACCCAAGCATTAACACTTTTCTATGCCGTCAAAATAGTTCACCAGTTTCCAGTTTTTTTCATGCATTTCTTATACCAGGTTAGAGTTTTCCCATTGGTACACATACTGTACACACACACAACTTTAGCAGCATAAGTGCTGTAGTATTTTCTTGAATATTTCAAGTATAATTTTCATTCATACCATTATAGATACATTAAGTTTGTTGGTGTGTCACAGACAGGAAGGTTCTGTTTCAAAGGACCTGCCTGTCCAGGAACACCTGAGTGACAGGCATGTTCCTGCCAACATGCCACCACCCTGGGCAGGCTGAGGCGCCAGCTGGACAGTGGTGGAGTGGGTGGCTGGCAGGACACTGTCGCCTGGCATGGAGTGACAGGTGTGTTTCTGCCGACATGCCACCATCCAGGGCAGGCTGAGACACCGGCTGGGTGGTGGTGGACTGGGTGGCTGGTGGGACACTGTTGCCTGTGTGGTGTCAACTAGAGGAGTGTGATGGAGACAGATTCTGTCCACCTTGTCTTGTACTTGTTCCTGATACACTGTTGCAATAACTAACATATTCAGTGTTAGAAAAGTAGGAGTTTTATATATAATATGTATATGTACTGTTTTGAAACTTGCCACCTTTTGTGTAATACAAGCAGTGAGTCCTTGACTGACATCGTTGTCTTCATAGTGTTTCCAGCAGACTCTGAGTGGCGACTGGCAATGTGTGCTGGCCTGGCCCAGGCATGGCACAGTGTGACTCAGGGACTCACTGCACAGGAAAGCTACAAATGCCTGTATTTTTGCTGCAGTGAGTAACCATTTTTAATCAGCTGTCTTGTAATGAGTAGGACTGACAGTTCTCCAGTGGATGCTCACGGCACCACACTTTTTATCCAAGTTTTTGTGCTCAGCTGTTTAGTGTCACAGATGCAAGTATTTATCAAAACTCAACTCTTTCTCACCATATCTGAGTTGTTGTTGCATTTACTCCAGAGATGTTGCCCAAGTTTACATATATTGACATTTAATAAACCATCAATTTGATACCTAGCTTGTAATTCAATGTCAGTAACACAACCTTGAGGAAAATGTGATTGCTAAGTGCGAGACATTTTGGGGAGAAAATAATGTAGTTTCCATAAAGTTTATTTGAAGGTGATGCTTTATGAATGAGTCAGGTGAGAGTGAAAGTGATGAGAGTGAGAGTGATAGAGTACTAAAGGTTATAGTGAAGTGAGTAATGAATGAGAGTTGACTGACAAGAGTATTGAGGATTACAATGAAGTGGTCAGTGTGTCAAGGGACAAAAAGTAAAGAAATTAAATTAAACAGAAGGAAAATAGAAGATAACATCATTCAGGAGTGATCACATAGCATTATTTAGTCAGATTATCCCAAAGGAACAATAATATCTAAGTAAATATTTGTTTTTTGGATTCTTAAATAAAACCTTGCATATTTTGAGATTAGTGAGAACTTGGGAACTACAATATTAATTCAGATATATATATATATATATATATATATATATATATATATATATATATATATATATATATATATATATATATATATATATATATATATATATATATATATATTATATACTCGTATATATAATTTCTCAATTTCTGGATTATAGTTGACTAATGAGTGAGAATTGATTAATAGAGTACTGAAGATTACAATGAAGTGACAAATGAATGAGTTACAAATACAATATATGTACATGTGATAAGACAGTGTTATGATGTACTGCTGACCTGTTGACCTTCACCAAATACAGACTCATTGGTTACAAGATCTACAATTGCACAAATACACCAAATATTCCAACATAACATGAAAAATACAGTGGATTAAAAATTACACATATCACTGTTACCAGATCCTAATTTAGGATTATACTCATTCATTTTTCTAATGATATTGAACATGCTGGAACATAATAAGCAATGATGATGCTGAACATAAGAACATAAGAAAGTATGGGTTGGTGCAGGAAGTCGTCAGGCCTACACATGGCTGTCCCTGTATGAAACGTGCCTGCATATTGCTGCCTATCATCCCCATCCATAAATTTGTTTAATCTTTTTATATTCCCTAATGATTCAGCACAAACAACTTGATTACTGAGTCCATTCCATTAATCTCCTACTCAATTTGAGAACCATTTCTTTTCCATCCCTCAAATCTAACTTTTTTCAAGCATGAACCCATTATTTTTTTTATTTTTTGTTGTATTCTGATTACTAACCCTGAGAAGAGCAAATATATATATATATATATATATATATATATATATATATATATATATATATATATATATATGATTTAAAATAAGTAGAATGAGGGTGGAAAACAGAATGAACAGGAATGAGACTGAAGAAAACAGTAAATAAGAATAACACAACAAAACAACAAAATAAAAAAAAGAACCCACAACAATAAATAAAAAATAACAAAAAAATAACAATGAAACCAAGAAGAAGCAGAATCAATAAGAATAGCAATTAAAATAAAAGAAAAATGAATAAAGATATAGAGAAAGGCTAAAATAAAGTTGTGAGAGAGAGAGAGAGAGAGAGAGAGAGAGAGAGACCTGAACCATTCTTCACCTCACATTCTCAGACTGAACACCTACGTGAGAGAGAGAGAGAGAGAGAGAGAGAGAGAGAGAGAGAGAGAGAGAGAGAGAGAGAGAGGACAATTTGATAGAAGGGAGAGGGAGGGAGAGTGGTGCAAGAAGGGAGAATAATTGGGGATCTCTTTGTCGTCATCTTCCCATCAAGAGGAGGGTGGACAGGTCAAATGGGTTTACGCAAGGAGGGAGCGACTTAAGCAAAGAAGTGATGTGCTGATAAACTCCCCTTGAAGTAACTTGTCAGGAATGTGGACTAGTGTAACATTCTTCTGCGGTGCTCATTGTACTGTACAGGACTGAAGGCACAAGATATGAGTGGTATATTTAGGCAGTTTTGAATGTATTATGCCTTTGTTTTGAATTGAATGTTAGGGGTTATTGAAGATACAAGGCATGAGTGGTGTATTTAGGTAGTTTTTAATGCATTATGGATTTGTTTTGAATTGATTATTAGGATCTATTAAAGGTACAAGACACCAGTAATGTATTTAGATGTTTTCAATTATGGCTTATAATATAGACTAGTATAACCTTCATTTTCATTCGTACTGTGAGGGACATTGAATCAACAACATGTCAGTGATATATTTAAATGGTCTTTGAATGTATTATAGGTTATGTTGGGTGGAATATTAGGACTTATTGACTGGTTAATATGTTGTTAGTGCCGAGTCATTAGGGAACTTTAACCCTCGCATTTTTACACCAATTTTCTTCATCAATGCCTATAAGTTTTTAGTATGTGTGCTAGGGTCTCATATATACTTTTGTAGCTTAAAAAGACTAAACTATCTTCTGATTTTCCTCTCTTCTCTCCTGTGTCCCCATGCAAACAGTTTTCATGCCAGCAAAAGGGTTAAAACGAGATGTGTGTATGGATGGGGATGATAAGTGGAAATACAGACATGTTTCATAATGTTTCATACAGAGGTTGCCACATGTAGGTTTGATGGCTTCTTGCAGCTTCCCTTATTTTCTTTATTTTTCTTAGAGTTGTGACCTTAAAATCTCTGTTCTCTTAGTGTGTGTGTATCCCATAACTTGTTTTCACCTTTCCCTCTTCATTTATTCCATGTCTCTTTTCTATTTCTTGCTTATTCTTCATTTAAGGTATTCTTTCTTATTATCTTTTTATTATCATCATTTATTACCACTTTCAATATGACAGTTCTCTTTTTCTTTTTCTCCTTCTCTTTTTTCATCTTCTTTATTCTCTTTTTCTGTTCTTCCCTTTTCCATCTTATTCTCTTGTTTTATTTCTCCTTCTCTTTTCCATCTTCCTTATTCTCTTTTTCTGTTTCTACTTCTCTTTTTCATCTTTCTTATTCTCTTTTTCTGTTTCTCCTCCTCTTTTCCATCTTTATTCTCTTTTTCTGTTTCTCCTTCTCTTTTCCATCTTCCTTATTCTCTTCTTCTGTTTCTCCTCTTTTCCATCTTCCTTATTCTCTTCTGTTTCTCCTTCTCTTTTCCATCTTCCTTATTCTCTTCTTCTGTTCCTCCTCCTCTTTTCCATCTTCCTTATTCTCTTCTGTTTCTCCTTCTCTTTTTCATCTTCCTTATTCTTTTCTTCTGTTCCTCCTCCTCTTTTCCATCTTCCTTATTCTCTTCTTCTGTTGAACCAATCCATCTTATTCATTTCCTTTATTGTCACCAGCTATATTTCTTCTGATCCATTTCTCTTCTCTTTATTATTCACATCTTCTACTAAACCTCTCCTTTTCATCTTCACCACTCTGATACATTTTTTTCTCAATTTTCTCTTAACAGAATAAAAGAGACTCCTTCTCACTTATTCTGAATATTTTTAGCACTACCAGATCCTCTTCTGTCTGTTTCTATAAGGTGTCTTCTCAGTCTGACTAAATCTGCTTATCTTCTTGTCTTGCATTTCTTTGTGTGTGTGTGTGTGTGTGTGTGTGTGTGTGTGTGTGTGTGTGTGTGTGTGTGTGTGTGTGTGTTCTTACCAAATTGTTCTTTACAGGATTGAGTCAGGTTTGTAATGCCCTGTCTTTTAAAATTAATGTCAGAAAAAAGTATATTTCTTCATTCTGTTTTCTTTCCTTCATTCTTCATTTTCTTCTTCATTCTTTCTTTATTCTGTTTTTGTACAATTTTTTACTGTGTGTGTGTGTGTGTGTGTGTTGTGAAGGGCCAGAAACAGTCTATAGATTTACAGGATACATTCTTTCTTAATTTACTTTCATTCTTCACTTTCTCCTTCTTCAGTCTGTTTTTGTACAATTTCTTACTCTGTGTGTGTGTGTGTGTGTGTGTGTGTGTGTGTGTGAAGGGCCATAAATAGTCTACAGCACACCACAGGACAAGTAAACTGGTGATATCTGAGGGAAAATAGTATGCCAGAGACAGACAGATGATCCAGCAGGCCAGTTAGATTCCCCAGTTCGAACCCTGCAGCTTTCTCCTCTTTATGTGGTTGGCTATTCTTATCAGACTTGAGGGTTGGCGTCCTCTCTCCTTCACCACACTGACACTCTAAGCCTGCCTCTCTTTGTGTCCCACCAGAGGAATTTTACTATATTACAGATCCTGTTGTCCCCTCCTGTGGTACAACTTGTGAGGAGATTGGAAAGTAGAGCTCATGTGGAGAGTGTTAGTTCATTATTAGTCACTACACACATGTAAATTTCAAGCTACATTGATTTTTAAGGTGAAACTAATTCTTAAAATCAGTGTTCTTAATTTACAAAGGGAAAAATAGTTATCAATGACAAATTTGGTGAAGTAGGTAATACTGGTACAACAACACATATGTAAATTTGAAACCACATTAATTATCATATTTATTCACCCAATATAAACATCATATAAACAAACCTATTGAAGTTAATATATTTTAATACTTTTATTTTCATATTCTCATCCCTTCTTACCAAATTATTACATCCTTTTCTTCATTGCTCATATTACACATCTAACCTTCACCTCAACTGTTGTGATTCAAACCCATTTAGTCCAATCGGTTTTGAAGTTCTAATACTGCTTTTCTTTCCTAGTCATTCTTAGACCTTACTATAAAACTTACTATGAAATATGCCCCTTTTTCTCCAAGGCTCATATTACTCCCTTAACCTTCAAACCCCAGCAGTTCTATCAGGTCCCTTAATGGCAGATCCTGGAGTGTGGTTTGGTGGAGTCCTTGGTGCTGCGCTGTCATCTTTCCTGGTGGTCTGGGAATGCCTTGTGTGTTTGTATGTATGGTGTTGCTTGGGTCTACTTGAGTCTGCTGCTGCTGCTGCTGCTGCTGCTGCTGCTGCTGCTGCTGCTGCTGCTGCTGCTGCTGCTGCTGCTGCTACTACTACTACTACTACTACTACTACTACTACTACTACTACTACTACTACTACTACTACTACTACTACTACTACTACTACTACTACTGTTACTGCTGCTGCTACTACTACTACTACTACTACTACTATGGCAACTACTACTACTACTACTACTACTACTATTTGTTACCTACTTCAACCACTACAGCAACTACTACTACTACTACTACTACTACTACTACTACTACTACTACTACTACTACTACTACTACCATCACACAACCATTATTACAACAAGAACTATTACCACTGCTATTATGACTATCACCACCACCACCACACTACAACAACTATTACTACTACTACTACTACTACTACTACTACTATGGTGCTTTTACTTCTATTACTACTATTTGTGCAATTCTGAGTGAGTGAGTGTGTTCTTACCTCATTGTGTTCTCGCAGTTCTGAGAGAGGCTCATTGTGTCCCATCTAATGCTGCTATGTCATACTTCTTTCTGGCACAATGCTGAAATTTGCCACTGATTTCTTTAAGGTTCCTCATATATACATCATGTGCTGGTTTGTCTTCTTGGTGGTAACTCAGTGTGTGTGTGTGTGTGTGTGTGTGTGGTTGGTTTGGGAGATGCTATTAAGTTTTACACACAAAAAAAATAAAAAATTGGTAATTATTCTATAGCTTCAAAAGTGCTAGATTGAAGACACCATCTAACCAGTTATGAAACACACTGATAAGAACCCAAGAAAATAAGGGTTGGTGCAGGAAACCATCAGGCCTAGACATGGTAGTCTCTGTATGAAACGCATCTACTTATTTCCACCTAACATCCCCATCCATAAATTTGTCTAATCTTTTAAAACCCTCTAATGACTCATCACTAATGCCCTGATTACTGAGTCCATTCCATTCATTTGCTATTATTTGAGAGCTTCAGTATAAACATCAGAACATAAGGGGAAGTTTCCTACACATGTATAACACAACAATACAACTATACATATATCTATCATATATATATCATCCCTGTCCATAGATTTCTTTCCTAAGCCTAACCTAACAGCTTCCTGTTGAATGCTCTAGCAACAATTACTGAGTTTATTCCAGTAATTTTTTTAGAACTACATTCTTTCTACATCCCTTTTATTTTTTCTAATTATTGAGCTTGAATCTGCTAATTACTTTTTGTCCTATTCTGATTATTAACTCTTTCACTGAGGCAAAACATAATTAACAGCAGCAGAGGTAATGTCTGAAGTCTTTATAAGCATCTACAAGAAAGTTAGCAATGAAAAAGAATACATTTTGCAATTTCTTCCCAGTTTAAAGACTGGGTGTGGCTATGGAACAAGTAAAGGTGTCTCAGAGTGATTGGTAATTAAGGAAAGGTGTACCAAGTGGCAGTTTAAGGGTTAACTCCATTGAAAACTTACTATTATCTTCACCATTTAACTTAATCAGGACAGGACCCATTATTTTGTATCCCATTGTGATTATTAAGGGTCGTATGGGTTGGCCTTGTGTTCATGTCTCACTTGTACTAGATGGGGTCACCTGCCTCTATCACCTGTAATTACTTACCTTCCGTCTTTAAGTGGAAATTAAGATAGATAATGATTTTTGTATTTATTTTATTATTCATTGATTCTATTGTGCGTGTTTGTGTGTGTGAAGAAAGCTATTTACTTAAAAGTCTTGTTAACTGTAAGAGAAAGAGAGAGAGAGAGAGAGAGAGGAGTGGAGGGGAGGATTGCGGCTATCTCGGATCCTGTTTAACTCTCCTAAAGCAACAGATTAGTGCTAAGTAACCAGTAAACTCCATTCACCTCTCTTGATGGAAACCTCAATGAAGCTGGACGCAAAAAAAAAAAAAAAAGTAAACCAGAACTACTTTTTATTTTCACTCCAAGCTGGAAAGTAAAAAGTAGGTTAAGTTAAATCAACCTCTCTCTCTCTCTCTCTCTCTCTCTCTCTCTCTCTCTCTCTCTCTCCATGAGGAAAATAGAAAAAAAAGCATTACCGTGTTCGAGAGAGAGAGAGAGAGAGAGAGAGAGAGAGAGAGAGAGAGAGAGAGAGATTTAAATGACCCCTATACAATCATCACTAAACCAACACACAAACAAACACGTGGCATGGACGTAAGAAATAAAGATAAGAGCAACACACAAGGGGGAAGCTTCGCCTTACAACACAAACACCACTCACTGATCTCTTCATGTATTTATTTCCCTACACTTGTAGTTAATTAGGTTTTATAAGCGTAATTTTTCTCCTGTCTTATGTTGTTTGTTCGTTCGTCACCCCTTTATGTAACTTAGTGAATATATTTACATGAAAAGGCTTAAAATAATTGCCATGTGAGGAAATTACATATAGTGTTATGGAAAGGCATGAATATTTCTGAGAGAGAGAGAGAGAGAGAGAGAGAGAGAGAGAGAGAGAGAGAGAGAGAGTTTGCAAGTATTCCAAATTAAACAAATAAAAGTGAACAAAAAAAAAAGACACAAATAGATTTCATACCAAAGACATAAGTTGTGAAATTAAGGAACAAAATTCAATATAAGGTCTTTATACAGTCACATTTACACAAGAAAGACATCCACATGACCTTGTAAGTAAAATGAGAGAAATTAAGTTGTGTATTTGCGAACGCGTTACAAAGGGTGCGGCCGGGAGTGTTTCCTGTGTTAATTTCCGTCATAATCCTGTTTGTCACAGTTGAACAGATGCAGGAAGGAACACACCAGACACGGGAGGTCCAGGGGCAGCTGTCGAGGTGGTGAGTACCTTATTTCCTTCCTTCTTTCGTTTCTTTTGGTCATTTCTAAAGTGAGGGATTGGCGCCACGTAAGAGACTCCACTTGTTTCTGTCCCTGCATCTTCCAGTCCCACCTTCTCCTTTGGCGCCACTTAAGAGTCTCCTCCAGTTGTATTTGTCCCTTGCATCTTCCTCCGTGAAAACTTGCATTTTCTATCTTATCACTTCCGTAATGCATTTCACTTCTGTCTTTCTCACTTTCTTCATTTCGTTGATGTTTTCTGAGTGATAAGAGACCACCGCAACATTCTTATCTCTGTGACTTCCAACTTCCTCTCTTCCTCTTTGGCTTTTTAGTGGTGAGTACCGGAAAGCCTCTCTGGACTCGCCACACTGGAGGAAATGCCACGGAAAGATGTATGTATGTATGTATGTATGTAGTTCTTTGACGCAAGAATGTTTGGGGCGATTGATTTTCCAAGACGTGTTAAATTATTTTCTAGTTAATTTTGTTTCTTTCGTTTTTTTATTTTTTTTATGTAGTATATTGTAATATTTTTGTGTAATGATTTGTTTATTTATTTATTTATTTCGGAAAGCGGTAGAAACGTATGTATTGTGTAAGTAAATATTATGATGCCCAAAATATCTGCTTCTGAAAAATGAATAAAAAGAAAGTTGAAAAATGTGTTACAACTTTTCTTCCTTTTTTTCTAGCTATTTTCCTGTTTCTTTCGTGTGGCTTTCTTCCTTTCTCTTTCTTTTCCTTTATTTTTTACTTTATTTTATTTTACTTTATTATTTTCGGAGAATGGAGGGATGTATAATTGGAGTTAGAAGGAATTAAGGATTAAAAAAACCTATCAAACCATCCCGAGTCTGTTTACGAATCCAGACAAGCCCTTGTTCTAGAAGGAAAAATGGCGGGTAAGGAGGAGGAGGAGGATTAAGCCATATACCTCACCATGCTGGCTGGCTTGGCTTAGGGCGTCTTTGGCTGTGACGAGGCTTGACTGACTTCTGTCCTGTGCTTTGTTGTTTTGCGCTGGGTGAAGAGAGGCTATGGTGTGAAGGGAGAACAAAAAAGAAACGTATGTAATTTACTACTATGATATTGTTATTTTACAGTTATTATCATTGTTATTGTTGTTGTTGTCGTCGTCGTCGTCTTCGTCGTCGATGTTGTTGTTGTTGTTGTACTTCATAGTGTTTCGAAATTTACTCATATTTCACTTTCAAATCTCCTCCTCCTCCTCCTCCTCTTTCTTCTTCCCAAGTCCCAACCCATCCAGAAGTAAACAGTGGGGGGCTTAACTTGACCTGACCTGAGTTGCCGAAGTCTACGCACAAGAGGGTCAGAAAGGTCATAAACTGGTCACTTTAGACGATGGGGGAACGACCTCACTGGAGCGCTGGGGAAGAGGAGGAGGAGGAGGACGAGGAGGGGAAAGAGGAATGCAGGAGTCTGGGATGGAGGGAGAGGTG